>NC_134403.1:247670645-247948145 GCF_038048845.1 Mixophyes fleayi | reverse complement strand
TATGCCTCCAACCAATAAAATCTCAGATTACATAAGATTAAGAATTGTTGACATGTATAAAGCTGGAAAGGGTTACAAAAGTATCTCTAAAAGCGGCAGAAATCACAAAATAAAGACTCCTCACTCCAGACTTCTTAAGCGGAATCAGCAGCTTCCTGCCACACTAGCTTAGCCCACAATCCCTCACTTTTGCCTGGCCGCTAATCAGCAGCGGAAGCCCCGTCCACCCATGTCGTGCACCTGTGTGTGAGCTCCTTTCTCCAGTAACAGGATCATTAACCCTGTCTGTACTTTTTCCCTGCTGGACAGGTCTTTTTCTGGTTACCTTTTCCACAAAGCCTTCATGTTCATCAGTCCACGGTAAGACAAATTGTCTATAAATGGAGTAAATGGCTGTCCTGCAAAAATGACTGCAAGAGAACAGAGCAGAATGCTCAAAGAGGTTAAGAATAATCCTAGAGTGTCAGCTAAATACTTACAGAAATCTCTGTAACTTGCAAACATGTCTGTTTACGAGTCTACAATATGTAAAAGACTGAGAGGTCACTGCTGTCTAAAAAAAATATTGTTGGACATCTGAAATTCGCTAAAGAGCATCTGGTTATTCCACACCGCTATTGGCAAAATGTTTTGGGATGGATAAAACAAAAATTGAGTAGTTTAGAAGGAATACAGAACACTGTGGGCCTGAGTCATTAAGTAAAGCATAAAAATGGAGCTTGGTACCTGGGCAAAACCATGCTGCATTTGGGGGGGGGGGGGGTAAATTTAAATTGTGGGAACAGATTTATAGTTGGGATAGGGCATGTCCTAGATAAACTTTAAATTTCAGTGTAAAAATTAAGCTATCAAATATGTGTGTCCTACATGAAAAACAGCCAGTATTTAACTTATGTGCAAATTAATAAACTAATTTGCACCCCTAGTATTGCAACATAGTTTGTCCCAGAGAGCATTTACTCCTTTTTTTTTTGCCTTACTTTCCTTAATGACTCAGGCCCTGTGTGTACAAAAAAGGCACCATCACACCAGCATCAAAACCTCATCCGAACTATAAAGTATGGCGGAGGGAGCGTCATGGTTAAGGCTGCTTTGCTGCCTCTTGGACCTCTTGTTCTCATTATCCAAAAATTAATTTCAAAGTTTATAAAGACATTTTGCAGGAGAATGTAAGGCTAGCTGTCTGTCAATTGGAGCTCAACAGAAGGTGGGTGAAGGAACAGGACAATGTCCCAAAACACAGATGTAAATCAACAACAGAATGGCCCCAACAGAAGAAAATTAGATAATGGGTGTATTAAATTGTGGCCAAAAATGTTGGCACCATTGCTTTTTTTTTTTCTAATCATGCACATTTCTTACAGAAAATTGTTGAAATTAAAAATATCATCTTTATTCAAGTCCACCACCACCTTACTTCAGTCTGAACGCTCACAGGGCTGAACGAGAGCAGGACTTTGGCGTTTCAGAGCTGCAGCTGGGGAGGCAGAACATAGAATCTTCTCTAAAGAGGAGGAATCCTTAACAAGGTTGTGGATTAACCATGCTATACTTCAGGTCCCAGTCAGCTTATTGGCAGAGAGATTGATATGGAGATAGATAGAGATAGATAGATATATCATCATCATCACCATTTATTTATATAGCGCCACTAATTCCGCAGCGCTGTACAGAGAACTCACATCAGTCCCTGCCCCATTGGGGCTTACAGTCTAAATTCCCTAACACACGCACACACACATGGGTCAATTTTGTTAGCAGCCAATTAACCTACCAGTATGTTTTTGGAGTGTGGGAGCAAACACGGTGAGAACATACAAACTCCTCACAGATAACACCATGGTCAGGAATTGAACTCATGACGCCAGTGCTGTAAGGCAGAAGTGCTAACCATTTAGCAACCGTGCTAGATATCAATCAATCTAATAAATAAAGCCTCAATGAATGAAGAGTTTTTGTCTGAGGAAGTCCTATGAGCTGAAATTGGGAAGGGAAAAACCCAACTTGGTGACCCCTGGTGACATTGACCTGCTGTGTTGGGGACTTCATCCATTGAGCCTAGAGACTCTCTAGGTGCATATACAACTAATATGACTAGTGAGTTGCGGGTTCCGCACCTGATAGTGTTTATTTACCTTAGGCTTTGATCGAGAGGGGAGGAGAAACTAGGTCTGAAAATGACGATCGGTATGTTTTTAAGCAGATTGTGTATGCACACAGAACAAATTTTGGAAAACTTTCAATAATTTGACTGAATAGATATACAGTATATGAATTTGTTTTGTGAAGGGAGTACAATTTAGCTTTGCTTTTATCAGTTCACGAGCTGGCTGTTGTACAACAGATTTTCTTTTAGTGTTGGAGCAGCTGTTGAATACAGGCATGGGTCCTATTATCTGGAAACCTGTTATCCAGAAAGTTCCGAAAACCTACAAGGAAATAAGTTAACAACACACATAAATAGATATGATAATCATTGTCCTTTTTTATTGTCACTGTAAGGACAACTGGTAAACTATTTATGAATTGGGGAATACGAAGAACAGTGTATTTAAAAAAGTTTTTGTTTTTTTCAAAAAATACATTTTGGTATATTTTAGACATGGTGTTCTGTATATTAATGAACAGTCCCTTATCTAGAAAACCAACCATTCTAGATAATAGATTTAATACATATGTATAGTTAAGCAAGAAAACACCACAGCCTGTGCAGGGAATATTCTTACTCTTCAAGCCATGTTTCTATGATTACTGCTCAAACAATGAAAGAAGCACGAGTTAAAGTATTGTTTACCATTATGTATCGTCCAAACAATACTAATATTTTTTTATGATGTGCAGGAGCTACAGCGAGAATTATTAGCTACTCGGGCGAAGCTAGAACAACAAAGAAAACAGGAACAGCTTCTCTTACAAGAAATCTGGAAATATAACCCCCAATTCCGTCTCTGATAACTGGATGTCCACAGAATTCCAATTACACCAGGGTACTGGATATCTACATAAAATCTCTAGAGTTCCAAGTATCACCCACTTTCTACCTGAACCTTTGTGTGCCAATGCATTTTTTTGTTTCAAGAATGACAGAAAGCTGTTCAACACTGGATAAAACACCACTCTCTAAAATGAAAATAACTGAATACTACATATATTATGAACAGTAACTAAATCAAAATGATAGCAGTATATATGACATGACGAGATCAAAACTATGGTGCCACTTCATTGTGGTGATTCTCCTTAATTCTGGGAATAGCTTTGTGCTTCACTATGAATATCACCAGCTTGTGTTTTTTTTATTTTTTGTTGATGCTGCTTTGAAGGTGTACAGACAGTTTACCTGTGAATAGCTAAGGATATTCCTTCAGAGTTAATTAGGTTTAAGATGCATAATTTATTGAATTTGGAATTAACCACTAACTTGTAGCACTCTATTGTACACAGATATGCAAATATGTTTACAAAGCAGTACTCAGATAGAAATGTGTTTGTAAGAGATTTATACATACACTTTATGCTTAGTTTTTATACAAATAAAATTGTGGTCATTTCAGCAGCATACAGGTTGCCTTTTCAAAGAGAGACAGATATGCATTAAATACAGGTTTACATGTAGCTGTCTGTAAAGTGAGTTAATATACATCTTTATGTAAAAACAAATGTAAACTTTTAATTTTTCCACTTATGATTGTTGATCCTCAACTGTAAATTATTTAAGTTAATGATACATATGCTAAATGGCATAACAATATCTTTAATCTCTAACAGTGCATAATTTAAAAGGGAAGATTTTTTATTTGGTTTTCTTTTTTTTTTCTTCATATTCAGTGTTAAGTTAGTAACTAATATTTGTTTATGGCCTATCAATTTGGGCCTTGGAGATTTCAGTTGATATATCTCAATTCAGCTTGACCTCACATTCGCCTTTCATATTTACTACAGTAAAATGTGTCAGAAAGTTAGTATACTGCCCCCACGATTATGTTTTATATTGCATCTCTTGATTTGGCTTTATAAACTTTCTAAATTTCACGATCCATGATGGAACTATGTCAGGCACATATAGAAATTTTAGGCAGATGTCTGTAGATTGGGTTTTCAGCAGGTATGAGAGTTCAAGATTACAGATCTCATTGTAAATCGTGTGGGTGTGTATGCATGAATCAGCATCCTCATCGTGACTTCCAATCGTTGGTGAAATTGCATTAGGCTGGGTACACACTACAGAAAATTTCTACCAATGCGATATCGTTAACGATTTTATATCTGAGATAAAAAAAAAAGTGTCCCGATCAGCATAATTCATGTGTACACACTGTACACGTCTTAAAAGATTTACCTTCACATCGGTGCTCTTCATCTGTCAACCATCTGCTGAAAAGATTGTGACTCTACACGCTCCATAGAGATCTATGGACACTGCTGGTTGTGAGTGTAAATACACTGCAGAATTGGAACAACAACATTGTTCCTTTTGTTTATAAAATCAAATGCAAAGATATGATATGATAACGATAATTGTTCATCATTGTAGTGTACACACTAATGCGATATCGGGCTGAATGGTAATTTATTGTGTGATTGGCTCAATGTTAGGCAGAAAACCCTATACTGTGTACCCAGCCAGTGCACGTGGTGAGCGAGCACTTTCTCCTTCAATCAGTTGGACTGTTCAGTATTAAACCACTCTTGTTTAGGAATCTCCACACCTCATCATTTTGTTGATTTTCTGACTGTCTAACTGTCAGCATGAGTTTCACAGTCTCTTTAATTAGTTTGTATAATCTCATCTATAGGTGAAAATGGTTCACTTTATTTCTAACACTTCAATAAAATGTTTGTGTTCTTAAAGAGACAAAGTATCCACCATTAATGAATAAAAGAATTATGCATACCATCATATGTTTTTTTTTCATAGAGCAAAATATCACTCAATGGCTTTATTACTGTTTGTGGGTATTATTATACCACTTTGTAGTCTTTACAAAGCAGTCTAATACTGTTAACGCAAAAACCTACATTGCTTTTGAAAATAGATTGTCTGATTAAAGATGCTGTGAACAAAAAAAGGCAAAACATGAAACAAAAAAAAAACAAATGTTGAAAAATATGCAATAACAATGGGAATGATTAAGCGAAAGACAGGGACGTTTGTCAACAGCTCAGCTTAAAAGGCTTTGAAGAAATCTTTTTTTTTTTTTTTGTGTTACAGGATGATTCTAAAAGATAAGTTAAATGGTTTACACCATTTAAATGGCCATTTATGGAGTAATAACGACCAAAAAGGAAGTGAAAGAACTCCCTATCATGTTGGGTGCTTCTGCAACATTCGGATCATTCAGTAGAATCCGTTATTATTGTGCCTAGTTATTGTGAAGATACGTGGTTCCAAAATCACTCAGACACTGTATTAGAGGAAAAATAGAAGGATGATTTATTCTGCAGAACAGGATTAAATACAGCACGGCCCCTTAACGATAGCAGGTCCAGCAAGTGAGGAAATCAGTTCAAATACATACAGTGAGATAGGTTCCACAGCACATCTGGCCAAAGTCAGTCACATGCATGTCCAGCTCCCAGGGTAACCTTTTTATCACCTCATAATCCCACCTTGGGAACTGCCTCCCCAAGGGAGTTGCAAAAGGTCTTGATTGGTGAGCTTCTCACACTATCCAGCCCCCTCCCCACTTGTCTTTCCCCAAGTGGAAAGACAGCTCCTGGCTGTCTGTAGCTCCTGGCTGTCTGTAGAGCTCGCTAGTGGACAATAGGGAGCAAACAGAGATAACAATGGTAGCTTAATTCACACAACTCCTGAGTGTTCCCTGTGGAGGTAGAATTTAACCCCTGAAGTACTTTTTCAAGGAGATGTTATAGTTCCATCACTGATACTTCTTGATAACAACATGGATAAAAAGTGCAGTTCAGGTATGGATTAGATTAAGGGGTTGTAACACTGGTTCCATACACCATGTCTGTTGCTTTACATTCCTCCCCCCACTTTTTAGTTCATGTATCCCGTGGTGAGAGAGACTGGCTGCACAACTCCAGGGGCTCGACAAGGTTGGAGTCTGGTTCCTGCTCACGGGACAGCCCATCCGTTTCCGTGATCTTTACCCTTTTTGTCAGAGATGGAAAAGTTATACAGTTGTAAGGCCAAGCTCCATCTCAGCAACCAATGAGAAATATAATACAGCGCTTAAACCTATATGAGTGTGAATGAGTGATACAAGGTGTTAAAACAACAAGTTTAGAGTGAAAGTATGCGGCAGTGACATGGCCTGGAACGCATGCGTGCAAACCGGAAGTCCGGTACCGGAAACGGTGTCTAATGGGTACCCAACGCGTTTCGTCACCTAGGTGACTTTCATCTTAGCAACCGTCCATTGTCCCTTGCAGTGCATTGTAGCCAACTAAGGGGATTATGATTTGTAACCACCGAAAACTCGCATCCATATTAGTACGGCTGCAACTTTTTGAGAGCCCAAACTATGGCCAGGCACTCCTTTTCAATAGTGGGGTATGCTATCTCACGATCAACAAGTTTCCGGGAGAGATAGGCCACTGGGTGTTCATAACCATCCTCCCCTACTTGACTCTAGACAGCTCCTATTCCACAGCCCGAGGCATCTGTCTGCACAATGAACTGCCAATGGAAGTCGGGCTGCTACTACTGGGGACCAGGACAAGATATCTTTAAGCTGAGAAAAGGCCCTGTTCACAATCAGAGGTTCAGTCGATTTGTCGAGAGTACTTTTTGATTGTCAAATCAGTCACCGGCTGGCAATGGTGCTGTACTGGGGCACAAAGTTGCGATAGTACCCTGCCATCCCAAGGGAGGCGCGTACCTGTTTTTGGTTGGTGGGGTGAGGCCAATTCAGGATGGCATCAATTTTTGCCGGCTCCAGTCGAATATTTCCTCCACCAACCCTGTGCCCGAGGAACAACACCTCCGTCATCCCCATCTGACATTTGTCTGGTTTGAGCGTCAACCCTGCCTGGTTAATCCGAGCTAATACTTGGGACAAATGTTGAAGGTGGTCCTCCCAAGTCTCACTAAAAATGGCTATATCGTCCAGGTATGCCTGGGCAAACTCCTCACACCCTGTCAGCAAACAGTCTACTGTACGCTGGAAGGTGGCCGGGGCATTCTTCATTCCAAAGGGCATGGCAGTAAACTGAAATAGTCTAAACGGAGTGGTGAATGCGGACTGCTCCTGTGCCTCCTTGGTAAAAGGGTATCTGTGTCACTTTGCGGTACGCAAATAATAGCTGCTGCAATGACTTCTCCCAATCTCCCCCATCCGACTCAGCATATGCCCAGAGAAACTGCTTATGGGTCCCATTAAATCTCTAGCAAACTCTGGGGATGGTAGGGGGTTGTGCGGAAGGGATGGATCCCAAATTTGTACCATACTGTCTGCAGCAAGGCCCTATGAAATTGTGTTCTTTGGTTGGTGACTCCTTGAGGGAATCCTACAGTGCTAAAGATATACATGAGAGCCTGGGCAATATGTACAGCATCTATGGATGCTAGTGCCACTGCCTCAGGATATCTAGTCGCGTAGTCTACTACGGTCAGGATGTACTTCTTCCCTGTTCGCCCTGGTTTCTTAAAATGTCCCACAATGTCCATGGCTACCCTCCTAAATGGCTCACCTATGATGGGCATGGACTGTAGGGGGGCCCCCAAGGCGTTGGCATACATCTCATGAGGACCTATAGTGTTTGACCTCCTGGTTAACTCCAGGCCAGAATAAATGTCATAGCAAATGAGCAAGGGTTTTACGAACCCCTAAATGGCCAGCTAGGGGGATGTCAGGGGCTAGTGCTAGTAACCGGCGACGGTACTGTTGGGGAACAATCAGCTGTTTCCTAGCCACTCCTGGTTTTAGAGGGTAAGCCTTGGCGGCCACCCGGTACAATCTCCCTTCTTCACACATGATCCTATCCTCCTGAGGTCCCCAATCTGTCCTTTCTGCCGCACTGCGGAGACCATCTAAAGATGGATCAGTCCGTTGGGCTTTCCTAAATGCAGTCCTATCTACCTCCCCCAGATTCCTGTCAATGTCAAGTAAGTCTGGTACAACATTACTCACCGACAGCGATTCAGGTGGCGTGGCAGCTGATCCAAAAGGGACTTCTGGTACTGGTATGGGTGAGGCCTTGAGAGCTGTCTCCAAAGCCCGTGCTCGACTCTGTGTGATAGCTCCCATAAAGTAACTGGCCAATCCACCCCCAGATCATTCTCCAGAATAATGTGGGTAGGTAATCCATCCAAAGGTTCTACATTCACCACCCCTGAACCCTGGCCCCAATCCAAATTAACGCTGGTCATGGGGATAACTGTAATCTGGCCTCCCGCCATTGAAATTTTGATTTTCCAATTATTTAGCCATTGATTAGTTGGGGGCCGTATCCGAGTAATAGAAGCCCCGAGTCCTGGAGTCCCTGCAGTTCCTGGCCATTCACTTTTACAGGCTGCAGGTGTCCCTTCATATTTGCAGGGGTAGCTTTTCCGATTGCTGCTTCCACCTCCACCTGATAGACTACTTCCTCCGCGTCTGGCGCATCAGGATCGTACTACCCCTCCCCACCCTCAAATAATGTTCCTGGGCACACAAACTCAGGGCACAGCTGGTCTCAATTCAAGTAACGGTCTTCCTCTCCGTGGGCAATTTCTTTGTATGTGTCCCGGTTGTTCGCAAGTGTAGCACCTCCTAGGGTCGGATACTGCTGGACCACGAGGTCTTGGGTGCACTAGAGTGCGCAGTTGTGGTACATGGCGACATGGTGATGTAGCCGGTGGTGTATCTCGATCGGGTGGGGTCCTTTGAATAGTCGCCCATTCACCTCCACTATGTCCCCTCCATCGAGGACGGCTTGCCAGGAATTCATCGGCTAATACTGCCGCTTTCTCTGGGGTAGTGGGATTTCTGTCCACCACCCACTCTCTAATTTCTGTAGCTATTTTATTCATTAGCTGCTCCAATATAAAGATGTTTATAATGTCTGTTACGGTTGTGGCTTGTTTCCCTTCTAGCCACCGATTACAGTTTTTCGCAATAAACTGCTAAATTCCGTATAAGAAGAGTCACTGCCTCTTGCCATAGGTCTGAACTTAGTGCGGTAGGATTCTGGGGTGACCGCATATCGAGCCAACAGTACTTTCCTAATATGCTGGTAGTCTCTTCCTTGCTCTGGGCTCAGGGCATGGTGTGCCTCCTGCACTCGGCCAATCAAACTAGGTATCAAATATTTTGACCACTCAGCCACAGGTATATCATGCATTGCCATCGTGGACTCAAATGACTGAAGGTGAGTGTCAATGTCCGTGGCTAATTCCACAAAGTGTGGTACATTATGATATCCCAATTGCAGCATCTGTCTTTTCCAATACTGACACTGATGCCATTGCAGGTACCACGACCGGTCTACCCAGCACTGCTCCCAATACTGCTGCCCTCTCATGTGCGGCAGCACCTGGTCCAAGTACATCCAACCAAATCTGCAGCTGTTCCGTGTTGCTGACTGTTATTGCAGCTGCCTGTGTTGTCATCCCCCCCAGTTCCATTACTGGATTCCCCTGACGGGTCCTGAACCGCGTCCTCCTCCTTGCCAGAGTTTTCTACGTCCCACTGAGGCAATTTTTCGATTAGGGTGGTCCCTGGTATTCGTTGAGTTGATCTCAATTTTTGTTGCCTGACAAAGTTCCTGCAGGATTCCTTTCTTGGTGTTTCTGTATGTTTGTGCTGCTGCCTCCATTCTGCTATGCCTTTCCAATTCTGTGCTTGTCACTGAGTGATCCCACCGCTTGCTATCAAATGTGAAGAGATGTGGTTCCCAAATCACTTGGACACTGTATTAGAGGAAAAATAGAAGGATGATTTAGTCTGCAGAACAGGATTAAATACAGCACGGCCCCTTAACGTTCCAACAAGTGGGAAAATCAGTTCAAATAAATCTAGTGGGATAGGTACAGCACGGCCCCCTTAACAATAGCAGGTCCGACAAGTGAGGAAATCAGTTAAAATAAATCCAGTGAGAGGTTACACAGCACATCTCTGGCAGAGCATCACTTCTTGGCCAAAGTCTGTCACATGCATGTCCCATGAAGCGTACAATATAGACAGATGCCTTTTGTGCACAGCTCTACATGTCAAAGTTAATAAACCTTTGTGTGCCTTGCAATTTGCCTCCCTAATTACTTATGTGTTTGGGAAACTTTTATGATGACTCCAATGACATGGGGCTCAACAGATGACCAGGTTGAAGAAGTTTGAGAGGTATACAAGCCCAGATACAGAATCCACCATTTGATCTGCTCACCTGATCTGTAAGAACCTGAACTACATTTTGCAGATTTGATGAATGCAGTCATGTTAAAATGTGTTAGCGGGTAAGATCGATCTAGTAAAGCTTGGGAAAGACACATCTGACACGGAGAAGCATATATCCAAATTTGCAATAAACACATAGGGCTAGATTTACTAAGCTGCGGGTTTGAAAAAGTGGGGATGTTGCCTATAGCAACCAATCAGATTCTAGCTTTCATTTATTTAGTACCTTCTACAAAATTACATCTAGAATCTGATTGGTTGCTTAGTAAATCTAGCCCATAGTGTGTGAAACTGCAAATGGTCGTAAACCTGGTTATCCAAGGTAAAGAGTTTGGAGAATACATTCTACCAAAATCTGATCTCTGGAACAGGCAAAGGAAGCAGTTAAAATAGATCAGCTCATTACGACTAAGGGCGCACACCTGGCAAACCATTTTGGCCAATAATAATAATGGGCTTTCTCAACTATAAAGAGCTTTTCCTACGGTTCAATACCAATATGAGAACATTAACAACTCCATCTACCTAGACTTCTGTTTGAAAGTTCTGAAGGTCAGAAGATTTGCAAAAGCAATTTAGCGGCTTAAAGCTATGTGCTTGACTATTCAACTGTTTTTTTATTTTTAAAGGGAGCAAAGCCTCTTCATGTTTGATGAGACCCCCTTTGTTCTGTCATTCAATACCTACTGCTGTCTATTTCCACCTCCACATGCACATAATCAATATACAGTAAATTCCACAGGTGCAACATTATGCTATACATGGCTCTTAATAAGTATGCATAAGTTTATTTACTCTCCAAGACATGGCCTTTTACCATAAATGTAGAATGTCAGGGCCCTTAATGATAAATGTAACAAGGGGTTTGCATTTGATTATCTTAAGAGGTTTTCCCTGGTATTATACTATTGGAGTGGAAATTGTTAGCATGCTCCTTACTCTGATTGTTAATTGGCAAACGTGGATTTACATACTCACAAAAAAGGCAGATACATTCTCTTACAATGTTCTCTTGGGGACTAATTAATTAAGATGTTCTTATTAATATGTATTACCTACCCCCTCCATTTGAAGCATTGTTACTTATAGTTCATAAAGTGACAGAGTTCACTTTGGAAGATCCTAATCTTCCACTTGTTTGTGACTTTAATAATATTATAGATAAAACTTTAAACTGACTAAGATAAAGATTAGATTTACCCTTGTAATAAAGGAAACACCTAGGTGTTCCACCTGTCACTTCCAACAATATGATTATACAATAAATTATACCACAACACCGGTCAGTTAATCGTAAAGATGGTTCTTTCCAGACCCCTTTTAAATGAGATTTTTGGAGCGCAGGTGGAACATCCTGAACAGAGTTATCACTTATAGGGGTAAATGTATTAACCTGCGGTGTTGCGATTTTGTCAGCTGAATTTAATCTTATTTAAACTTATACAAGTGGAGGATAATACACACGAATCAAAGTGATCTCGTTGTGCTGATGCAAGTAGGGTCTTGATACATTATATTCAATATATATTTATGATAGAATTAAAATGCATTTATAGACATCTGCGGTAGTTATATTTTTTGTCTAAAAGATGAAAAGAAATTCCAGCACTGTTGCCTGTATTCACATAAACGTATTTTTATAAAGTGTATACGATAATAATACAAAAACAATACTTATATTTCACAGAAGTATATGTCCCTTCCTCCATTTCTTGTGATATCCTCTCAACTCAAGTTACTCCCAACAATGTTAAATATAAAAAGAAGCAAATTTTGGACAAAACACAGTGTGATATATTGTTTCAAACATTCAAATGTGTATTTAACATTCTGAAAAGTTCAAATATTATTCTTTCTTATGAGTGATATAGCCGTGCAAATTAATCCACTGTGTCTCCCCTATGGAATTTTACTTACTGGACCACGGTCTGTAAAATCACCTTAATAAATAATTATTCTGTATTGTACAGTAGTCTTCTTCCTTCACCTTTAAGACACCACTTGTGATTGCAGTTACTAGCATAAACCATAAATCAGGTGTTTTATCCAATCATTTCATAATTCTCCTTCGTCCACAATATTTCTGTTGACCCTTTCAAATAGCTTCCCAATATTGGAATGCAGAAAATAAAATAAAATAACAATCGGATCTGGGTAATACCATTTAGATCTAAACAAAGATTATATTTATTCCATAATTCATTCATATATAAAAAAAATTAGATCTAAATGGTGTTACACTAGATCCATTTTTTCTTTTATTTTCTGCATACCAAATTAAAAACAACCAAGTTAAAAAACACAAATTGCTTCCACATGGAAAGGTAGTAACATACTATGTTAAGAAGACTCTGCAATGAGTGCTAACAATGTAAGGGAGAATACTGTAATAGTGTATTAACTTATGGAACCAGAAAGCAAACTGGTAACTGCGTACAAATTCAAAGTAGCAATTGGCAGGGGCAATAATGCAATTATGGAAACTGGACAAGGTATTCGGGCGCTTCAACTTGAGGGTGCCACTTCCGATTGAGTGCAGATGATGGAATCACAGTTTGTTATCCTACTACGAGGTTCCCATTTCCCCCTTTTTTTCAGAAATCTTAATTGCACACATTTGCAAATGTATGGAAAGCCACCTGCCACTTCACAGCACTTCCTAACTCTAAACAACGAGTCCCCATTTTTGGGCCATACATATGTGTTTGGTTTTTTCGTTGTTTTTTTAAAAAATTATTTATTTGTAGAGTTTGTCACACAGTAGACAGGTAAACAACTGTAGCCCAAGAGGGCAACACCAAGTTACATTGTGAATTGGATAACAGAGTAAAAAATAACAAGTCCACTTGGGGCAGATACAAAACATAAACAGATAGAAGAATTTCACACAAAATATAAAAAGTAACCTTAAAGGGATGTTGGAGAGTGTGGTGTTGTATGCAGTAGTGATGGCGTGGGAAAGGGGAGAGGTGGGGGGGTTTAAGACCGGGTCTGGGCTCCCCGGCAGTCAGAGGTCAGACTGAATACAGCATTATGCAGCGAACACCCTAGACAGGACTGTTTACAGTAATAGGGCTAAAATATTCTGGGTTTGATCAGGTGGTGGATTGGAACTAAATGGTCCATTGTAGATGAACCAATCACCCCAAATTTTGGAGAATTTATGGGTTTTCTTAGTAGGGTACTTTGACATTTTCTCAATGGATGTTAAATGTCAGATTTTATTGAGTCGTCTGAGGGGGGGGTTTGGACTTTTCCAGTGTATCTGGCCGCTTTGAGGATCTGAACAGACAATTTCTCTGAGTGTTTGTCTAGGACCTCTATGGTGGAGCCAAGAAGAAAGGACCATGGGCACTTTGTAACTTGGACGGTTGTAATGGCGCTAATCAAGACAGCCACATCATCCCAGAATGAGGCTATTCCCAGGCAAGACCACCAGATGTGGATGAAAGACTCCCGTTCCCCCCAGCCCCTCTAACATAAGTCGGAAGTGGACCTGTAGATTTTCTTCAGCCGAGTAGGAACCAGTGGTAATAAATTTTGTAGGCACTTTCCTTAAGGGATGAGATGGAAATCTTAGAGACCCTCTCTCTAATTGTGTCCCATGAAATGAAGCTTGCAGTAGTCCCATATCTGACAGGTGAGTAAAGCAACTGGATGAGATTGCAGTGAGAGAGGTCTATCGTCCACTGTGCTTCCCAAGGCCGAGCCCAGGGATGCCACTTGGAAGCACGAAGACTCCAAATCAATCCACCTAGGGCCATGTCTTTTTGTAAACCATGCCACCGCTTGTCTCAGGTGAGTAGCAATGTAGCATAAGTGGATGTCCGGAAAGCCCCTGCCACCATTAACCGTCACCCTATGCAAAGTGGAAAAACTAGTATGCGGGGGTTTATGCTGCCACACAAACTGAGAGAACCAGCGATCTAGTTGAATGAGGGTGGACCAGGGCACCTGCATTGGGAGGGTCTGGAAAATATAAAGCAAGTGGGGCAGGATATTCATTTTAAGGGCAACACAACCAGAGCAGATCTACCTTAATTGTTTTGATTATGGCCGGGAAATTGTCTGCATACAGAGAAATATAATGGGCGGTAATAAAGACACCTAGGCATTTTATCTTAGACTGACGCCAGGAGAAGATGATGTTACTTTTAAGGAGACCCATTGTTGTGGGAGGTATCTGGAGAACAAGGGATTCACATGTGTTTTTAAATTGAGAGCGAACTTACCAAGAGTTACCCCAAACTCCTCCAATTGGCAATATGGCACCAGCACTCCCCATCAGCTACTGACACCATGCCTCTCAAACAAACAATACAGAAATGGAAGTTGCTCAATCAATTTATAGGTTCATAGCAGATGCTTAAAAAGGTGGGGTTATTCAACAAGGAACAAATACAGAGAAAAATCTCCCAGCACACTGCTATAACCAGCAAAGAAGTTGTAATTTCTAATTGTACATAAAAATGCAGAAGTCTCAGTTGCACACATTTGCAAATGTGTGCAGCTGGATGTATGAATTAAGCCCCCTGAGGGCAAATTTGGCATACCTGATACAGGCCGTGCCAGGGAATGTTGTTTTCCCCCTGAACAGGGCTGAGGGAATATGGTGTTTCTTGCTCTAACTGGCTCTGCCAGATGAGAGTGAAGACTCCAGGGGTCCTTGATGATAGGTCCCTGGTTTTGTTTTTTTACAGAGGTTTTTTCTTTTCTTTTTTTTTTTTAAACGTTAAAAAAAGTTTAGATTTTTGTCACACAGTATACAAATATCTGGCATGGTCCAAAGTGGACATAAAGGATAGTACAAATTATAAACAAGATTGATCCCAAATAGAACATTTCCATAACATAAATAGGTATATGGGATACGTTGACAGGGATCAGGTGCAAAATCTGTAAGAGGTGTGAGGGTGTGACAGCATATATGGTGAGAAAGGAGGCAGTAAAAGGGGGGAGGGGAGAAGGAGTTGAGACCTATCCCAAAAACCCCAGTGATCGACAGAGCAAAGTAAAAAGCGGCTATCAGCATACTCAATACTATTCACAGGAACAGGGCTGATCTAATCTGAATTTGGTCAGGTGCTGGGTTGGGACCTGAGAGACTATTGTAGATGAACCAATCACTACAGATTTTGGAGAATACGTGGGTTTTCTTATTTAGATATGCTGAGATTTTTCCATGGACCCCAAATACCAGATATTACTGAGAAGTTGCTGTCTGGAAGGACGGTCTGGATTTTTCCTGTGATTCGCAACCAGGCATCTAGCCATGTTGAGGATCTGAATAGACAGCTTCTCCGAGTACTTATTTAGGATCTCAATAGGTGAGCCAAGGAGGAAAGACCATGGACATTTGGAGATTTGGACACTAGTAATGTCACTGATCAGAGCGGCAACATCATCCCAGAAAGAAGCAATTCTTGGGCAAGACCACCAGATGTGGAGGAAGGACCCCTGTTTCCCACAGCCCCTCCAACACAAATCAGAAATGGACCTGTATATTCTCTTCAGGCAGGTAGGAACTAGGTATCAACAGTAATATATTTTGCAAGTGTTTTTCCTTGACAAGGGATGAGATGGAAGTTTTGGAGACCCTCTCTCAAATTGTTGCCCATGTATTCTCATCTGGCAGTCTGCCCAAATCAGCCTCCCACCTGAGTTTTTGGATGTGGGTATCGGGTTGCTTAGAGGAGGTGAGAAGACTATATAAAGTGAAAATGATTCCCCTTTGTAGAGGTGAATGCACGCATAAAGACTCAAAGGGAGTTAGAGGTCTAGTGGTATTGGACTTAGGCAGGGAGTGGACATAGTGTCTCGCCTGAAGGTAAGCGAACAGACTAATATTAGAGAATTCATATTTCTCCCACAACAGCGGCGTAGAGTACATTGGTCCTCATTTAAGACGTCCCCCACCATCCCAATACCTCCTCCTGCCAGACCTTAAAATGAGAGAGGCATTGCCCCGGGATAAAGGCTGGATTGTCCCAGAGAGGTGTTATAGGAGAGGGTGTTGTGGTGGTCTTGAAGTAAAACTTGCAATAGTCCCATATCTGAAAGGTGGAGTGGCAACTGGGTGAGATTTTAATAGAAGTGGTGTGTCGACCATTGGAACCCTCAAAACTGAGCATAGAGATGGTGTGCGGAAACAGGAGGACATCAGATCAATCCACTGACGGTCCTGGCTTTTTGTAAACCACACCACGTCTTGACTCGTGAGTAAATGTCCAGAAAGACCATGCCGCCGCCAACCATCGCCCTGAGCAGAGTGGAGAAGCTAATGCACAGGGGCTTATGCTGCTTAAGCATGAGGATCTTGGCCATTGGTTCGGTTGATCATGTGACCCTGTGCTTAGAGCTCTGTGACACTTAGAATTATGTGCAACATATTTTTTTTTTATGTCAACATGTTCTTTGGGAGGCTGTCACCACCTGCTAGCTGTTGCTAGATGATAAACCCTCCCAAGGAACAAACCACACATTTATGTTCACTTTGCCCAGTAGTATTCAGTGGAACTTATCTGGTTAATGGCATTAGGAGGTGCTGCTAATATAAGCCCTGATAACAGTGGCAGATCATGATAATGCACAATACCAGAGTGACATCGCTGTTTTAAGGTAAACTGACCACAATACTATCTACAACAGGGCATACATAAGTACTTCCATTCTATGACAGCGGAAACACTTAGAGGTATATTTACTATGCGGTGGTTCCTTAGAACCACTGATTCCTGACGCATTAAAGTCATTCTATTCAAACGGCAATTTATTAACAACAAAACCTGATGTACTTTGTCTTTAATAAAAGTGCCATTTTAAAAAATGACTTCAAAGCACCAGGAATCGGCAGTTCTACGGAATATAGTAAATATACCCTGTAGACTGAGCGCATTATCAGCCCACTTATTACTTCAGACATGAAGGAGTTGAAGGATATCCTGTTGGAAGGTATATAATTAATTTTAAATAACTTTTGGTTTGGACCCATTCTACATACAGAAAACCAATAAATCGCGGTGTCTTTTTGGGATACAGGGAGGAGGCATCGGTGTGGTCCAGTCCCACCTTTGGCACAAACCTGGTGCCATAGCATCGCTAAATAAATGATATACTATTAGTTTGGAAGGGAGCTATAGAATCTTTGAATTCCTTCTGTAAATATCTCAATATTAACTTAACATATAACATTAGTAACGTCACTGTTCATTTTTGGATTTGACTCTGTGTTGAAGGGAAGTTATACTCCTCTAACTATATGAAACCCACACATTCTAATTAATTTATTCCAATTACTAGCAGCCATCACTATAACTGGCTGATAAGTGTACCATATAGACAATTGTTAAAAGTGAGATGCAACTCCTCAGAACAGAAGAATATTGAAAATTAAGCAAATATAATGAATCAATTTTTAAGTAAAAGCTATAAGAAAGAAAGTATAGATAAAGCAGTTGAGGGTGCAAGGAGAATGAAAATAAATGATTTACTAACTAAATGGAACACAGAAAAGGGAAGTTTGAATAATACGATTCTATTCATTATGCTGTATAACCAACAACATAAACTGGTACAAAAAATAATTAGAAAACTTTGATCATTCCTTGTAAAAGATTCTTCCTTGAAAGTGAGGATAACTGATAAACCCATAACGCTCTATAGAAGAGTTTGATTTAAACTTTTTGGGGTAAAAGTTGCCTATAGCAACCAGATTGTAGAAAGTACTAAATAAATGATTACTAGAATCTGGTTGGTTGCTATAAGCAACATCTTCACTTTTCAAACCTGCCAGAAACTCACAGATTGATACATTTACCCCTTTATCTGCACATTGTAAGGAGGCACAGTGGGGATCCAAATCCCATCTTTAAGTTTTGCAGTATTAAGGCTCGGTACACACTACAGTTTTCTCACCTGATTATAGGGCCAATCACACGATAAACAACCGTTCGACTCAATATCGCATTTGTGTGTACGCTCTAACAATGAACCATTATCATTCCAAAGCACATCGGATTGTCTCATTTGATTTTATAAATGGACTAAAAATCTTGTTTAATGATGTAACAATATTGTTCCTATTCTGCAGTGTGTATGTACCCATGACCAGCAGTGTAGTCAGATCTCTATGGAGTGTGCAGATTCACGATCTTTTCATCCAATGGTTATGACAGATGAAGAGCACAGAGCATAAGGTAAATCTTGTAAAATATGTATAGTGTGTACACTTGAATTGGCATGCTGATCAGGACATGTTTTTTTTTTCAGTCATTGGTAATATCTTTAATGATATCGCATTGGGAGAAATTTTCTGTAGTGTGTACCCAGCCTAAAATAGTAGAAGGAGACTGGAAAAAGAGTGATAATAAGGACACATTAGCAAGTTTGGGGATGAAGTTAATTTATAAAATGGTATACACTCTAAAGCAGGCCTGGCCAACATGTAGCCCTCCAGGTGTTTTGAAACTACATATCCCAGCATGCCCTGGCAGTTATTGGCTGGCTATCTACTGCAAGCATGCTGGGGCTTGTAGTTTCACAACATCTGGAGAGCCACAAGTTGGCCAGGCCTGCAGTAAAGGTTTAATCCATACTTGCCCACTTTCTTCAGCTCCCTTCCGGGAGCCAGCCAGTGGAGGTGGGCGTGAGGGGGGCGGGACGGCCAAAATTGTGTCATTTTGGCCCCGCCCTCTGTGACGTTGTCGAAGTCAGCAAATTGGATAAAGTCATTTCAATTAAAGTCAAGCAAACTTGGTTGTCTTTGTCTGAAAAGATGCGTACGGTACGCTACGACGAATAAGGGCATGCTACGGCGTGGAAGGGCGTACGCAGCTGCAACACGTGGCAGCTACAGTATTTGGTCTTTTATCATACATTCGCACAAACACGCATACTTGTAAAATAGTACACATTAATGGTAGTTGCAACACATAGTCATTTATGTCGAAATATAGTAGTATTTATGTTATATATTATAAGTTATATGCACATTAGTGAAATATATGGAACAGGTTGAAGGAATCATATCATGTGTGGTATCATAATAAACCTCTTAACATTTGCTACTGTTTGGTTGACTCTGCGAAGGAATCGCAGAGTGCATACACAAGTTATGAATGATAGGGAATTATGAACTACTTAAGACTAAGGAATCTTGGCGGGAAGAGCAGAGCATACCCCCTGGAGAGATGACCCCCTCCTTTGGATTCTTTAGTATGAACTAGCCAATGATGACAACTCCTTGGACCTTCCTGAAACCTCGACCAATAGAAGCAAGCTATACCATCTCCACTGTATTACTGTATTTCTGTGTGCATATAAGCAGCAGCTTCTCATCTAGTGTTCAGACATCTTGTCCCCAGATTTCAGAATTGAATGACTGCACACTGGATCCAGAGCGCCTGCGATAAGTAACGGCTGTATTTATTATCACTTCGCTTGAACATATTATACTACTTTTTGCGAATAAATCTTTGTGTGTTGGAAACACAAATCGAGGTTCGACAATCCTTATTGGTTAGCGACAATACGCACTTAACAATTTGGGGGCTCGTGAGCTTTGGAGGTTTCATTGCCGATGATATGCAAGACCAACGGATTTCGGTTCCTCAACAAAGGGTGGAGACGCATCATAAACGGGTAAGAACGCAATGTGTTCAAAACCTGAATTTTACTCTGTGTTGTGAAACCGAATGTCCGTTTTGCATTGTCTAGGGCACGCTAACTAGAACCTAGGGACAAAAGAGAAAACTGTTTCTTTTTACTGTCATTGTGCGTTTTAACTGTGTTGCATTGATTAGCATATATGTATTTCCTGCTGTGCGTACGCGAACTTCCGGTTTATTTGCCACGTGGTTAAACAATCATCTTGATAGTTATTATATGTGCATAGTATAATTACTTGTGAAAACCTCTGAGACATTATTACTGTTGTTGGGAACTTTTGATTTTCTGCGCAGAAAAGGTGTATAGTGTGTGATTTTGTAACGTAGATACACTGTTTTACTATTCATTGTGCTCAGTTGCTGTCTGATGAGGCGGATTGCCCAACTGAAGGACGGTATACAGGGCAGGTATACCGAATGCGAAAACCAGGTTTTCGCAAAGCGCTACCAATAGATCGCAAGGTTTGCTAATAATTAGTATTGGTAGGCAGTGCGATCTAACCTCACCGTTAGTGCGAATTGGTGAAGCAGCTAGGAGGAATTATACTGGAAAGGCAGGTTGATTTTATCAACTTGCGCTCCCAGCGATAATAAACTCAACAGGAATTTGAGATAGCCTGGCTATCGAGGAACTATTTCTGTGTTAGGGATTCTTGTTCGGAACAAGAGTAAGCGAGTGGACGCGGCTATTTGGAAATACGTTCACTGGGCATTAGAGATCTCTAGCGGTGATTGTAGCAACAGGGTTGCAATTGTTGGGTGGAAAGAACAGAGCATTGCGGTGTGTCTGTGTTCCACATAGAAGAGTATTGTTGGCAGGAAGGAACAGAGCATTGCGGTGTGTCTGTGTTTCGTGCTGAAGGTATTGTTTAACATGGGTGCTAAGCATACATTAGAGATGGCCAGTGTACTGCCTAAGGAAGGGCCTATTGGTTCAGCGAGATTTCTCATGTGTAAGAAATATGGTGCATACGCAACTGCGTATTGCGACATGTGGGTCAAGATGACCAAAGATTGTGAAAGGCCTTTCCCAACAATAGGGAGTTTTAATGCAGAGGTACTAAATACTGTAAAAGATAAAGTATGGTTGATTAAGTCAACGAAAAAGAGAAATAGAAATAATGATTGTTTAAAATTGTGGCAAATGGAAGGTAACACGTGACAGAGCAGCGAATGCACAGCAGAAGTAGGCGTGGCGAAAAGCACGCGCACAACGGAAGTAGCCATTGAGAAGCGTGGCGAACGCAGCGCAAGCGTGCCCCCGCCACCTTATGTGGCGGGAGCGATAAGTACAGCCGTTATTAAAACTGAAAATAGGAAAATTGCTAAGTTGTATCCTGTTTTGAGCCAGTTTAAAACAAGTGTATCAGAAGACGAAGATGAACCCACTGTGATTTCGGCCATTGCTCATGCTGTTAATATGCTAGAGGTTCAGCGTAAGTATGGGAAAGGAGCAATTGCTGAGATAGGTGAGAGTAGTGTGATCACTAGGAGTGATAGCGTTCTAAATCTTGAAACAGCAGATCCGGTAGTGACTTCTGAAACCAGTGAACCAGTGGGTGCATACCCAGTCCGCACAATATCAGTTCCCAATGGGAAACCGGAGAAGGATGGTGTAGTTCCTTTAAGAAATGTTACAATGCATTGTCCCTGGACTAGATCAGAATTACGTTCCATTATGACTGAATTCCCAGATCCTAGAAAAGAGTTGGCAAAGTGTCAGAAATTTATTAAAGACTTAGGAAATGCACACGAACCAACCGATAAGGATTGGCGTGTAGTATTGAGGGCGTGTCTCCCTCCCCATACTGACATACAAAAATGTATTAAAGATTGTTTGTTGAAGATGACACCTTGACTGATGAGATTAACCAAGAAAATATAGAACAAATTGTCAAACATTTAGCCATCTATTTTCCAGTAGTAGTAAATTGGAGTAAGATTTTCACCATAAAACAAAAGGATAGTGAAACAGCCTCAGATTACTTTGCTAGAGCTATAGCAACGATAACACGGTTTACTGGGATATCCAACATAGGTGAGGATCCACATCACAGAGAGGTAGCTGTAGGAGTATTAATGGATGGCCTTAGAGAAAATTTAAAGACGAGAGTACAAACCACATTACCTAATTGGAGAGGCATCACAGTAGATTCTCTTAGGGAGTCTGCTGTGGAGCATGACAAAAACCTTTTTCGAAAAAAGGAAGAGAAAAGTGATAGGTTAATGACGGTAAGTATACAGGCTCTAGAGGGGATGCATACACGACCACCAGCATACAACCCACATAATAAGAAATATAGAATAATCAGATGTTTCAAGTGTAACGAAGAAGGCCATTTCGTAAGAGATTGTAAAAAAGCAAGACAGGATACACATATGGATATGGAATCATATAGGTATCCTCCACGGAGAAACACACATAGGCAAGAGAACACACAGTTACCTGCACATGTTATAGCAGCAAATGCTGCACGGGAAAGCAATAGTCAGCGCTAGGGGTCAGGTCATACCTGTAGTCTACAGCCAGTGAGGTTAACTGAGAGTCTGAGAGAAGAATCAACAATGATAGTTGACATAGCTGGTAGGAAACAAACCCTTCTTGTAGATACAGGGGTGGCCCGATCTGTGATAACCTCTCCTCTCAATCTACAGGTGACCAATAAAACCATTCCAGCCATGGGGGTAATGGGAAAAGTGTTGCATTATCCACTAACTAAACCCGCTGAAGTTACTATTGGGCCCCTGCATACCAAGCATTCGTTTCTCTTGGATGCGACGGCTCCTACTAACTTGCTGGAAAGAGACTTGTTATGTAAAATGGGATGTGTCATATACTGTACTTCAGATGGTGTGTTCTTAGATATACCGGAGAAGATCGCACATGAGGTGCAGGATATATTGGACACCACTCAAAGGTTAATGTTACACTCTCCTGTTATAGAACAAAGTCCATCTCAAGTAAAGGGGATGTTGCTGGAAATACCAGGTTCACTATGGATCAGAGATGGACAGGACACTGGACTGATGGCAAACGTAGCCCCTGTCATGGTCAATCTAAAAAGTGGTAGGATAGCTCCAAAAATCCCACAGTATTAATTAAAACCGGAGGTGGAACTAGCGGTATATCCTGTTATTGAGAGGCTGTTACAACAAGGGATTTTAATTCGTACAGCCAGTACAGCAAATAGTCCCATTTTCCCTGTGAAGAAGAGTGAGGGGAGGGGCTATAGATTAGTCCAGGACTTAAGGGGAATTAATAAAGTTGTTGAGAGCCAATTCCCCGTAGTGCCGAATCCAGCTGTCATCCTCATGCAGATTCCACCGTCTGCTAGTCACTTTACTGTCATTGATCTATGTTCTGCTTTCTTCTCAGTCCCTCTTCACTCTGACTGCCAATACCTTTTTGCATTCTCCTACCGGGGAGTGCAATTCACATGGACCAGACTACCCCAGGGGTTCATTGACAGTCCCAGTATTTTCTCCCAAGCCTTACATGACTGTTTGCAATCCTTTCAACCCCACAATGGGTCTGTTCTAATTCAATATGTGGACGATTTGTTGCTGTGCTCTGAGTCTTTTATGTCATGTTTACATGATACTAAATTGTTGTTGCTTCATCTTTCACAAACAGGGCACTAGGTGGCAAAGGATAAATTACAGCCATGTCAGACTAAGGTCAAATACTTAGGACACTGCCTCACTAAGGGGCTAAGACACCTGACAACCGACAGGATTGAGGCCATACAACACTCTGCCGCAGAGCCAGAAGCAGATTCGTACTTTCCTGGGGATGTGTGGATACTGTAGATCCTGGATCCCAGGTTTTTATATTCTGGCATTACCTTTGCAGGAGCTAGTCTCTTCCTCAAAACCAGAACGTGTCGTACACACAGAAGAGTCAGAGCAAGCGTTCTTTAATCTTAAAGATAGTCTGACTAGAGCACCTGCATTGGGAATACCTGATTATGAAAAGCCTTTTGAGCTATATTGTACAGAAGCTGATGGTGGTGCAGCAGGTGTCCTCACACAGAAACATGGTGACGCTAGCAGACCGGTAGAATACTACAGTGCACAATTGGACAATGTGGCAAGATCACTCCCAACATGTCTCAGAAGTGTAGCAGCAACTGCTCTTCTGGTAAGTAAGAGCGAGGACGTAGTATTAGGACATAATTTAACTGTCTATACACCCCATGCTGTATCAGCTCTGTTAAATTCAGCCCAAACCAGACATGTTTCTTCAGCTAGATTCACAAAGTGGGAACTAGCCCTGATGGCACCCTCAAACATCACCATCAAACGATGTAGCACCTTAAATCCAGCTACATACCTTCCATATGTGTCTCTAGAGACAGAAAGGGTGGGAGGTGAGGAGACCCTGGTTGATGATGAGTTAGGCAAGAATACTGACACGCATGACTGTATGGAACACCTGAATCAGACCTTTACTGCAAGGCCCGACATACGTGACACCCCCTTAGAAAATGTAGATTTTATGTTTTATACAGACGGAAGTTGTCATAGACAGACAGAGACGGGACAGCTATGTACTGGTTACGCTGTGGTAGACGATCAGGATGTGGTAGAAGCTGAACCCCTTGGCCCACCTCACTCAGCCCAGGTGGCGGAACTAGTAGCACTAAGGAGAGCGTGTGAATTGGCAGAGGGTAAATCAGCCAATATATATACTGACTCTAGGTACGCCTTCGGGGTAGTGCACGATTTTGGCGCCCTTTGGCGTCTTAGAAACTTTACGACAGCAGCAGGTACGCCAGTGGCATACTCACAACACATAAAAGGACTTCTGACAGCGATACAGTTACCCAGAACAGTAGCCGTCATTAAGTGCAAAGCCCATACCTTTGAAGAAGACCCAGTGTCATTGGGCAACAACAGGGCAGACGAAGCTGCTAAATGGGCAGCAGGGCAACCTATGACTGTATCGACTGACACTATGATGGTTTTTCAGACATTAGACATGCAGAAATTAATTTAAATGCAAAATTTGTGTTCCCTGCAGGAAAAGGCGGTCTGGAAGGCGAAGAGATGTGGTCAAGAGTCCTCAGGACTCTGGAGGGATGGACAAGGTAAGCCTGTAGCTCCCCGAACGTACTATCCAAGCCTGGCTGAAGCAGCACACGGCCTGACTCACCTGGGTAAAGAAGGTATGTGCAAACTGGTGAGAGCATACTGGTGTGCTCCCGGATTTTCCTCTCAGGCTGGTAAGAAGGCAATGTCATGTCTTACTTGCTTGAGGAAAAATGTCGGGAAAACTATTCCAACTGAGCCATCCCACATCCCTCCTACAGACGGACCTTTTCAGGTAATACAAATTGACTATATCCAATTACCACCATGCAGGAATCTAAAGTATGTGTTAGTTTGTATTGATGTGTTTTCCGGTTGGGTAGAAGCATATCCAGCAGCCACTAATACTGCTGTGTTCACTGCAAAGAAAATTGTACAAGACTTTGTATGTAGGTTCGGTATCCCTAGAATCATTGAAAGTGAAAGGGGTACCCACTTTACTGGTGATATCTTCCAAAATATGTGTAAACTCATGGGAATCGGTAGCAGACTCCACACCCCTTACCGACCACAAGCCAGTGGTAAGGTGGAGAGAGTAAATGGTACTATAAAAAACAAGCTTAGTAATGTAATGGCTGAAACTGGGTTGGCATGGCCTGAGGCTTTGCCATTGGTCCTCCATAGCATTCGGACCACTCCTAGACCTCCTCTTAATCTGTCCCCCTTTGAGATACTGTTCGGACGACAGCCTCATTTGATCGTGAGTCCACAAGATGACTTGAAGTGTAATAATGAAGTGACTGTACAATATCTTATAAGAATGAGTAGACAGCTAAAACAACAACAACAAAAACTAAAAATGCTGTCACCTGGTATGCCAGAAACAAACTGTTATGATGTTGAACCTGGAGACTATGTTATGATCCGCAATTTCTTACGTTCAGGTTGTTTAACAGAACGTTGGGAAGGCCCGTACCAAGTGCTGCTGACCAGTACTACATCACTGAAGGTTGCAGAGAGAGACACTTGGGTCCAGTCCACCCACTGCAGGAGAGTCCATAATCCGGAGAAAGTGCAAGATAAAACTCAGACCGACGACATAGATCTGTCACTTGTGAGTCGGTTCTGGGAGACCTAAAGCCTGCAGTCGAGACACCTGAACCAGAGACGTTGCCCCAGAACTATCTTTCCAGCGATGGAGTGGCGGTTTTTGTTTTTCTTTTGTTCCAAGATTTTCCTTGTTTTTACTCTTTCTAGGACATTCTATTTTTGTGAAGGAGGATGGAGGACGGAGGAGAGTTCTGGTAGTGATACGGATGAGATGGAGGCAGAGGAAAAGTTATTAGAATACTCAGAGCAGCCCATTATCAAGCTTGGTCCGGGGGTTATGAAAAGGTCTGCTAGCTCAGGAACTCAGAGGCAGTGTGAGGGGCTATTGTCTGATGAGTATTGTATCTGCAAGTTTTGCGACTCCCTAGTTGAAGAGAGATGCATCCAACGATGCCAGTCCCCCAGTACTCTGAATATAGGCGGGCATCCTTTGAAGGATTATCACTCCCTGGTGGGTAAGGTGCTAAACCAAACCGAGTGTTGGGTGTGCTCTCACGTGCCGCAAGGGCAGCATAATATAGGACTAGTGCCATTCCCTCTAAACATATCCGAAGTACTCGAATTGAGAGGTGGGAGGCCCATAGACGGGAGGTACAATAACACTAGGTCCCCTAGTCTGACGCTTCGACAATACTCCATAGACAGATCTTTGCTGTGCCTAAATATCTCTCATGCAAAACGTCTGGAGAATTGGGAAGCTGACCCATCAGATCAGACAATGGCTCGCCACACTCATTTTAGAGGGAGACTCACAAGGTCACCAATAGGCAGGAATGTTGATGGAAGTCACAAATTAGGGCGTATAACCAAACGTAAAAATGTCATTAATGCCACACGTGTCTAGAGCAAATGGAGACACTATGCATGGGTAGTTTTATCAAAACTCTGTGATATAATTCATGGGCATACTGTTCCTTATGTTCTCCCGGATGATGTGTATTTTGTTTGTGGAAGAAAATCTTATTCCTGGGTGACTCCGAGTTCCAAGGGCTTGTGCTTCTTAGCTAAACTAGTTCCTGAAATCATGACTATTACTCATGAAGAAATGGTTGATATTCACAAGACTACATCACCACCATACGTACACACACAGTATGAACACCGTGGCAAGAGAAATATGATTCCTGGTGAGGAACCCATAGCTACAAAATTGATTAGTGAAACTGCTGGTTTACAAGTTATGGTAGCCCTAGATCTCACCAGGACCGCTCGGGGAACATTAAACTTTAAATATATCCAAGACCTAGCTAAATTAATAGATAATATCACCGAGATGTATGATGACACTTTTAAGTATACTGGAAGGGAGCTACAAGCATACAAGAAGGAGTTGGTGCAACATAGACTGGTACTAAATTATCTCACCTCTATTACTGGTGGGTACTGTGTGACACTGGCCACCCAGTTCGGTGTAAAATGTTGCACGTACATCACCAATAATACGGATGACCCTAAAGAGGTTATAGACCGGAAGATGGATGAAATTTTGCAACTGTAATGGGAATTTCGAAAGAACCATAATTCTTCGTTATATGAGGTTGGGGAAAAGGTGGCAGGTTGGTTCTCATGGTTGAACCCTGTGAAATGGTTCTCTGGTCTGGTGGAGTGGGTACAGGAAATGGTTGCTAGTGTAGGTAAGCTCCTTCTCCTTATACTGGGTGTCATCTTAGCAATTGGTTTATTTGTCAAATGTGTTCCTACTGTGTTGAAGTGTGGAAAATGGTCTCATAGGAGTAACACAGAGAAAGAGACTGAAAGGGTGGTACCAGATACCGAGATCATGGTCTGTGAAGAAGTATTGTATAATCCTGAACTTGAAACGGTGATTGGGTGATAGTTTATTACACTATCAAAGGGTGGAGCTGTCGAAGTCAGCAAATTGGATAAAGTCATTTCAATTAAAGTCGAGGAAACTTGGTTGTCTTCGTCTGAAAAGATGCGTACGGTACGCTACGACGTTGTCACTCACCGGACCGTGATTGCCTCTGCGCTGGTGCGTGGCTCCCTAGCCTTCCTGCCGGCACCTATCCTGAACCGCGGCCGTCCGCCATCCTGATGGACTGCGCATGCGCAGCTCCCAAGAACTCTTGTGACTGTTGCTTTTAATCCAAATTGGTTGATCAGGCAACTCCCTATTTAAGGCACCTGTGTGCATTACCTCATTGCTTGATCTTGGAGTCTCATTCCCTGTGAGTCTCTGAAGGTGTTCCCTGTGTTCTACTAGTGTCTTCAGTTTCCTGCTGATTCCTGATCTACTCATTGCTGGTTTCCATACCCGCTACTATCTCCTGTGTACTACTAGTGTCTTCAGTTCCTGTGGATTCCCTGTGCTACTCATCGCTGGTTTCCATACCTGCTACAGTCTCCTGTTTCCTGCCTGTGTCCTCAGCTGGACTCTGATTACCGGATCTACTCACCTGTGGTTCCTACACTCGTCTCTGCCGTCCAGCGTCTCTGCAGTTCCTGCATCTCCCTGTGGACAGACTGTTCTACTGAATAGCGGTATGCCTATCTGTTATTGACTTTCTATGTTTACTCTGCATATCCGCTAGGACAAGTTTCCACGCTCAGCAGCGGTATCCATACCCGCTATAGACTGTTATTGTTACGCTGCATACCTGTTTGGAATTAACCGTTCTCCTCAGTTGTTATATGCATAACTGTGATTGACTATCCATTATTGGCCTGCATATCTGTGCTCAGCAAGTCTCTACCAAGCAGCGCCACACATACCGTTATATAGACTTTGTTGGATACGCTGCATACCTATTGGGATCAAGTTCCTCTGTGCTCTCAGTGTCTGCATCTTATTATCTTTGTATGCTTCCACTCATCAACACTTGTACACATCCTCACCTATTAAGCAGTGGTACAACTTGCTATACGCAGACCACTGACTTCCCCGCTACCTACCTGCACCTGGACAAGTCTTCTCACCATAAGCAGTGGTACAACTTGCTATACGCAGACCACTGACTTCCCCGCTACCTACCTGCACCTGGACAAGTCTCTTCACCATAAGCAGTGGTACAACTTGCTGTACGCAGACCACTGACTTCCCTGCTACCTCCCTGCATCTACTCACGTCCATCCTGATCTCCGTGTTCAAATCTGCCTTTCCATTATATCAGCTAGTCGATGATTCTTTGACCAAAGATTGCTGCAAGTCACTGACTTTCCTATTATTTATTGGCATTCTCTCTCCATCTGCTGTGATATTTGTTCCGTTAGTCACCCCGCTACCAGAGGACCGTTGTGTGAGCTTCACTACTCTGGTAAGCCCAGTCATCTGGTGAATTCCTGGGCAAGACTCCTAGTGCCCGTGACAGACGTATAAGGGCACGCTACAGCGTGGAAGGGCGTACGCAGCTGCAACACGTGGCAGCTACAGTATTTGGTCTTTTACCATACATTCGCACAAACACGCATACTTGTAAAATAGTACACATTAATGGTAGTTGCAACACATAGTCATTTATGTCGAAATATAGTAGTATTTATGTTATATATTATAAGTTATATGCACATTAGTAAAATATATGGAACAGGTTGAAGGAATCATATCATGTGTGGTATCATAATAAACCTCTTAACATTTGCTACTGTTTGGTTGACTCTGCGAAGGAATCGCAGAGTGCATACACAAGTTATGAATGATAGGGAATTATGAACTACTTAAGACTAAGGAATCTTGGCGGGAAGAGCAGAGCATACCCCCTGGAGAGATGACCCCCTCCTTTGGATTCTTTAGTATGAACTAGCCAATGATGACAACTCCTTGGACCTTCCTGAAACCTCGACCAATAGAAGCCAGCTATACCATCTCCATTGTATTACTGTATTTCTGTGTGCATATAAGCAGCAGCTTCTCATCTAGTGTTCAGACATCTTGTCCCCAGACTTCAGGACTGAATGACTGCACACTGGATCCAGAGCGCCTGCGATAAGTAACGGCTGTATTTATTATCACTTCGCTTGAACATATTATACTACTTTTTGCGAATAAATCTTTGTGCGTTGGAAACACAAATCGAGGTGCGACAATCGTTATTGGTTAGCGACAATACGCACTTAACAACGTCATGACGCAATCGCGTCATTTGACAGCGGGGGGCGGGGCCAAATGAGGCGATTCACCGGATACCGCAGCGTTTGGTATCTAATTCTGCCCACTTCACTAGGAAGTGGGGCACTTCCTAGTGAAGTGGGCAGAATTCGGGAGATTGCCACACTCGCCCAGGAGTCCGGGAGACTCTCGCAAAATGCGGAAGTCTCCCGGACATTCCGGGAGAGTTGGCAAGTATGGTTTAATCAAGATTGTGAAATGAAATAGTTTTAAAACTAACCAATATCTTTGGAACAAATAGGATTTGAATTGATGTTTGTCACGTGGAATATAAATAATAAATAATTTTTACACTACGAGGAACACCCTGTCTGAATATACAGAGTTGCCTGGATTCATGCACATGGACATATTAAATATATATATATATATATATATATATATATATATATATATATACACACACACACATATACATTCTGATTCTGTGGTGGTTGATATACATTGATGCTATGTGGATGTGTGGACTTCTGCCCTCTTATAGGGCGCACAACTTATATAGGGATATATGTAGGGACTGTTCTTATTAATTAATCATTTTAGAATCATACTTTTAATGCACTATATATACAGATGCATGACAATTTCCTTCTTTGGTATAAAAGTTTAACATTAAAATGATTTGGTTTGTGAACTACATAACCCATAATGCAGGAGCTGGTGCAGTACAACACCTGCATTATTTCCCAAAGGCAAATAAGCCTAGTGTCCACTGGTTTCTTCATCAAACTACATTATCCACAATGCAGGGTTGGATGAACTAAAATATTGTTACCATTTCTCTTAGCAATTCCGTATGTAAAATAATGACTGTCTATTTTAGACATATATAATGGGGAACCATTTGAATTTGTATCATTTGGATTTGCTATATCGAAGAAATATTCTGAAAGTAATGAATGAGTTTGATATACTGTTTCTTATTATGTACTATATGCAGATTGTTTAGATAGAAATGCCATATTGTCTCAAATAATTATTTATAACCTGACAAGTACTTTGTAGATTGTATTATGAAATAAGCAAGGCTGGCTTTTAACCATGTTTAATATAGTTAATGTATGTATACAAATGGAACCAATCATACTCTTTAATCCACCTGAGAATCCATCCCCTTACTGCCTTGACAAAGAACAATTGGTTGGTGGGATTAAGGTATTTAGTAGTCCCCTATAACAAGAACATATCGAGGATCCAGTTATCCTGTGGGACTTGATATGCTGACATTCATCTTGGTGTCCGGTAAAGGTGATTGACATAACCTGTGTATATTTTGTATCCATACTAGTGTTTTTATGATTGTAAGCGCAATACACATTGTTGTTGTTTTTTTTCAATAAAGTGTTTTTATTGAGATTTTTTAGTTACAACACACAAATAACATATTTAACATCTAATCTAACTAACATCTATCTCTGCCTATGTCGCTATAAACATTATATAGTGATATGTAGTGAACTTTTAGGGTGATAATATCATCATAGCATTTTCACTACACTCCAGGTCAGATCAATTGAAGCCTGACAGGGCTAAGAGTTATCCATCCACATGGTGACTCCCCAAACCCACCATATCATCCTGATGAGGGTAGATAACATAACTTGATTCATACCAGTGGTGCCATATCTTATGGTATTTATGTATGGCCTTTCTACTTTCATACATGAATCGCTCATGCCACCATACTTCAGTAACTAGATTAATCCAGTGAGGTACACTAGGTGTGCAGTCGCCATCCATCCCCTAGCTATAATAACTTTAGCCAGGGAGGTTAAGGTAAATATATACTTGAAGTCTGGTTTACTTAAATTTTATTCTAATGTAGTGCCAAATAGACAGATCTTAGGGCATAACAAAAGGATCACAGGTAATGTGGAAGAGATGCAGTCCCATATTTGGCCCTAGAAGGACTGGATAACTGGACATAACCATAAAAGATGCCAAAAAGTGCCCTCAGTGATACCACACCTGGGGCACTCCGAAGAGGTGCGCAGTCCCATCGCGTGCATCTTGGTTGATGTTAAGTATACTCTGTGTACAATGTATAAACGGATCTGCTGAAACCTAAGACAAGATGTGGCATGTCTAGTACTTCCCACCACCATATTCCACTCCTCATCAGAAAGAACCCCTAGATTGGTTTCCCATTTTATTCTGAGCAGATCTAATCCTCTCGCATACACCTGAGGTAACAATAAGGCATAGAACACAGAAATAAACACCAAAACAAAACAATAACTGGAGTCTGTCCACGCAATCAGACCAAAAGCAGCCCTTCACCTTGTAGTACACAATCCCCTATGAGTACAAGCACATAAATGCAAACAAATTTTAAGGGAAGTTGGCGCTAATGGATATAGCATATAGACCAATATAGGATATATAATAATAACTAAAAATAAAAAATGTCTTTGGCAAAAGTCTATACGTTTTGAAGCATATATTCCTGATGAGATAAAAGATTCCTCTTCTTTGATTAGTCCACTTCATATGCACTCGTCAGATGAATATATAAAGGGAAAAAAACAGACATAGCACAGCCTGTATGATCCAACAAAAAATGATACTATCCCTTTAAATGCCCGTGTGCTGAATATTATTTCAAAAACACTACGTGATGAAGCAATCTTCTTACTTACTAGAAGATATTAGATATCAAGCGTGTAGAATAACTTTAAATCTTCACAAAAGATCTTGGTTTCACCACATAAGACTCCTCTCCGTTATAATGATGATAAAAGAAGAAAAAGAACTCCATAGTGTAAAATCATCATAACAATTTATTCCAAATACACAAAAATAGACATAGAAATCATATCCATAAAAACAATCCCAACGACAATCACAGCAGCAAAAGGGGATAGATGGACCCTTACCCTCAAGTTGTTACAAACAACATTGGTAGTATATACAGCAATCCTTGCCGAAGATGTCCTGGGCAGTACTTCCGCAATCCACGCTGTCCGGACAAAATGGAATAAAGCCCATAGGGATTCCCCGTTGGTGCGTGTGACATCACCCACCTACGTCTGCCGATGCGTTTCGATTTGAAAAATCTTTATCGAGGCATGGTGGGTGGAAAAAGTGACAGTTCTATATACAGTGCTAGAACCAATCATAAACACCTCCTACGTACATCTTTAAAAGATTCTAAAACATAAAATCCTAACCATATTAGGAAATATTTAAATTAATAAAACTTAACAGCATTCAAAATACAGAAATTATTTCCTTAAATCATATATTACACCAACTTCAAAACGGATGCAAATATTGTCTCACAGTGAATCCATACAATCAAAAAGATCTCATATTTTTCTATCAGTTTGGTTAACCGGACTTACATCAAGGAGTGGAAAATAAAAATTCAACATATGCCTCCCTATAATCTTTGATCCAACACAGAAGTAAAAATAGAAAAAATGAAAATAAAAATATAGGAAAAAATTAAACATATGCCGAATTTTCATTCTAAAAACCATTTGACCTCAAAATCAGCAATAAGGCCATTTGAGGCTAAAGTGCCCATAGTATAAATCATTTTCATTTCGGCTAGATCACTGAGGGATTCCTTTTTGCGCCAATGTCCCACAACTTTTTTTCCAGGCCTTTTTTAATATTCCTTACGTGTTCATTCCATCTTTCCTTCAATTTCCTGCCTGTTCTCCCTATATACTGTTGACTGCACATACAATCCACAAGGTTTATACAGTTTTTAGTATCGCAGGTAATGAAATCCTCTATTTTATGAATATATCCATTGGAATTTGATTTCACCTCTGTGATTTTTTTGGACAAACATTTGGTGTTTTTACACGCTACGCATATTCCACACCTAAAAAATCCTTTATCGTTTACAGATTTCCTTTGTGGTCTTGGGATAGTACTCCTAACTAACAAATTCCTAAGAGTGGGTGCCTTTTTATAAATGAATCTAGGATGATCTTGAATAAAAAAAAAAAAAAAATGTTTTATATGACCCACAGATTGTAATATATTTTTAATCAGAGAATCTGACATATGAAGCAAACCTTCAAGAAATTGGGCATTCAGTGCATGTCTCAGCTGTAGATACCTGAAGAATTGGTTGGTGAGTAATGGGAAGGTCGCTGTCAATTGTTCATATGTAGGTAATTGACTGTCTATATATATTTGACCAATGATGTGAATTTCCGCATCCTTCCACATCATTGAAATCTCCAACCCCTCCATCTTCCTGAAAACAGTATTGAACCACAAGGGATTGTCCGGTCTAACCCTTCACCTCCCATAAGAGCATGTGATATTGCCTAAATCATTGATACCTGTCGTATTATAGGGGCCAACTCACTAGGTCTGTGCTTAGATATCAAAACCTACAAAGCTCCAAGGGAGGGATCCGTCTGCTTGTCCAAGAAGTGTCTGAGATTGGTGTTCTGCGTATCGCCTAACCAGGAGACCAAATGTGTAAGCTGGGAAGCAAGATAATAAATTCTAAGATTGGGCAGGGCCAGTCCAATACACGTTATTTTAATAAAAACTTTTATTCATTGTGGTTAACATACAAATAAAGTCTTTTTTCTTGTTTCGCTTATCCATATCCATATGTGTAAGGATAGATAGATGTTTGACATTAATATTTATAACAATGATTGGAAGAGATCAAGTGGTTTATAAACTCTGAAAATGGCTTCCATTCTGATCTCATGTGAGTGAACACACTCTGATTTTGTGATTCCTGGTCTTTTTTTTTTTTTTTTTTAAGGTTTCTCTTTGGATGGATACAATATACATCTGCTACATCTCTTGGCTGCTGGGTTTGAAATACCATGGCTGATCTCCAATGTTGTAGAGATCGTTATACTAGACGAGATAAATATATGTCTACATTTGATATTTCTAATGTTATTGATGGTCCACGTGAGGACAATGGTATGAATAAGACTTTCTTGAAATTAGAAACGCTGTTAAAAAATGAGGTCAGACATTGGTGGGACAATGTCTTTCTTCAACAATATGTGGATTCAAATAAGATACCTAGAGGTCTTAGAATCATTAAACATCTCTCTATCCAGGATGATATGGATCTTAGAAAAGAATGGGAGAACACATTGGATTCATGTTCTATTAGTTTAATGAAGATTCTCATTCAGTATAGAGAGAAAAAGATTCAAAAGACTATGGATGAGATTGAAACAATCAAAACCACTCTAGCCCAATTTAAAGATCTCCCTGAATTTAATAGGAGGGATATTGAAGTGAATAAAAGGGTTGAATCCTATGAGAGCGATATTCTCAAAAGGAAAAAACAGAAATTCTCTAGGGATCAAGATGATTATCATAGAGGTGTTGTAAAATCCTATAATAAACGTGAACCTAGGGAATTTTTCTCCTCCAGGAATAGATTAGATTCCGGTTATGAGAGAAATAGATCCCCTGCTGGAAAATTTTCTAGAAGGAGATCACCTGATCCAGCTCCATACACGAGACCTAGATCGAGAGATACTAATTATAAAAATATGAGAGAGAGGGTGAATCCTTATAGGAGAGATTCTGTTGACAAAGATATTTCACCCAATCATAATGGTAGACACAGGAATATGGGAGCTAGACCGAAAACATATTCCAGTGGCTACAGACCTCATTTTTTAGACAGGAGCAATCAGTGGGAAACATTCCAACATCGGAACCGGTTCGATGTATTGGCACCCAGAACACCAAAACGCCCAAGAGAACACGTGGAAAGAGAGGAAGAGGAGATAGAAATAGAGCCAAAGAGACATCAGAGGATATAAAAGGAATTTTTAATATTTCTACTAAAATATTAGACACCAGCCAGCTACAGCTCTTAAGTAAAGGATTGTCATTTGCCCCGAGCGTGAACCCTAATCTATTTGATCTGTATACTGAATTGAATCGATACATTAGAGCCTTATGTCGTCAAAGGTATTTTGCCTCTAAGAACTTAATTAAGAAACAAGTAGATGGCTCCCCCATCTGTCTAGATGCAGATGATTCTGAGGGGTTACAAATTTTGGAAAATCTGTGGAAAGAGAATAATATCTTGGATTCAGCTACTCATGACCCCATTACTGTTTTTGACATTAATACTCAAATTAATCCAACTAAATTCAAGAAAAAATCTGAATTTTATCCTGTCAGTCATAGGAGCCCAGCGATCCAACTTTTTTTATAAAAACACTCTGGATGAATTTAAGACATTATGTAATAAATCTTTAGGTAGAGATTTGGGTAAGAATAACCTCTCACAAAGAGAAAGGAAAGCATTTTTTTCTTTACAGAATGACTTGACACTGGTAATTAAGCCGGCTGATAAGGGGGGAGGGGTAGTTGTGTTGGATAGGGAGGATTATTACATCGAAGCCATGAGACAACTTCAAGATACTCAATTTTATCTAGTTTTAGATAAAGATCCCACTGTACCATATCTTAAGGAACTTCAAGCCCTGCTTAGTCAGGGTTTAGTGGAGGGTGTGATTGATAAGGAGGTTCACAATTTTCTCTTTACCCAACACCCTATTACACCTGTTTTTTATTATTTGCCCAAAATCCACAAATCACTCACTACACCCCCCGGGCGTCCCATTATTTCTGGTATTGGTTCTCTTACTGCAAATCTATCTTATTACGTTGATCACTTTCTTCAGGGTTGTGTTGTCTCCCAGAGATCCTATCTGAGAGACACCATGCATATTCTCAATTTGATTCAGGACATCACATGGCATCCTGGTTGGGGTTTTCTAACCTTGGATGTCCAAGCTTTATACACCCATATTCCTCATGATAAAGGAAGGCGGATAGCTGGAGAAGCCCTTTTGAAAGTGGGAGGGGTCTCTGGGAGCCAATGCAACTTTCTAACTGATGCAATTATGTTTATTCTTACTCACAATCACTTTTTGTTTGAATCGGTTCATTATTTACAGGTCATGGGGACGGCCATGGGCACCAGGTTTGCCCCAAGCTTCGCCATCATTTACATGGGGGCGTTGGAGGATGAGCTCATCTGGGGCGGTCCTTTTGGGGCGAACCTGGTGCTTTATGGCCGTTATATAGATGATCTATTTATCATCTGGGAAGGAGGCCCTCAATTGGCCTCTGAATTTGTCTCTTTCCTCAATACTAACACTTATAATTTATTTTTTACTCACCAGTTTGATTTGTTCACTGTGAACTTCCTTGATATTACTCTGACAGTAGATCAAGACAATAATAAAATTATTTCAACCAATTACAATAAACCCGTTGATTGTAGTTCATATTTACATTTTCAGAGTGGCCATTATAAACCCTGGATTCATAACATCCCTAAGGGACAACTGTGCAGAATTAGACGTAACTGCACTATGGATAATGATTTTGCACTTCAATCTGAGAAAATGTCGGCGGAATTTTCCAAAAGGGGTTACCCAATATATCTGATAGATAAAGCCAAAGACTTTGCTCGAAAGAAAAATCGTAGCGATTTGTTAATATCGAAGACTAAGAGCTCTCTAAACACTAGTTTCAACAAAAAGGATACCTGTGACTCTCTTACTTACATCTCCAAATTTAATAATAAGTCGCATCTAATCAAACGAATTATTATTAACAACCATAAAATCTTACTTCAGGATACTATCCTGAGCAACATTCTTGATAAGGTTCCTAAAGTGGTATATAAAAGAAATAATAATCTTAAAAATATGTTGGCCCCAAGTGTACTAAAAAATGATACTAGTCATACTACAACGACATTTCAGTCCTGGCTACCAAATAAGAAACCAGGCTGTTATAAGTGCAATAGAAATATTTGCCTTACATGTAGATTTATTGGACAAGCAGTTACTTTTATTAAATCAAGAGCTAATAATATAGAATATGGTATCTCCCAATACATTAACTGTGAAACTTCATTTGTTATTTACGTACTGGAGTGCCCGTGTGGCCTCCAGTACGTAGGTAGAACCACTCGTTCTTTAAAAAGCCGCTTTAGAGAACATAGACAGAATGTGATCAAAGGTTATATGAAACATAGTGTATCCCGACACTTTAGTGAGAAACATGATAATAACCCAAAGGGCTTAAAAGTTATTGGTGTAGAGAGACTAGATCCAACACTGAGAGGAGGTGACCGTTATAAGAAACTTTGTAGAAGTGAAGTGTCTTGGATATTTAAGTTGCAAACCCTTTGCCCAGATGGCTTGAACGAGACTATGGATTTTAATGATTGGCAATCCTGATCCATACCATGATTGTTTCTATTTAGGTTTCTGTGTTTATATTAACATTTTTTGTCATCTGCTATATAAATATATAGTTTTGTTCATGCTTATATAAGTCTGATCTTATATGTATGTATGTATGCATGTTTGTATGTATTCATGCATATTTATATGCGCATCCATATATCTATGCATATATATATATATATATATATATGTATATTTTTGTTAATTTTTTTATTTTTTTTATTATTATTATTTTATTTATCTTAATTTTAATTTATTTGTATAAAAACTTTTTTCTAACAATATGTGCAATGTGTATTGATTTAATTGATCTAATTTTTAATTTTAATTAATACTAATTTTTTATGCATTTGTTGATCTATAAGAATGGTAATTTAATTGGCCATTTACATCTAAATATACACAGATTTCTTTTAATGTAAAATATATGTATATATTTGGGTTCCATATGAAAGCTGAATTAGCAGGTCTTATACACATGCATTAGTTAGCTTCAGTATCCAGACATGTGTTCTTAATTATGCTTGATGAGATTTCCTCTTTAAAAGGCAGCTCCCTAGTTAGGGTTCTACTGCTTGAGAAAGTCTGTATATCAGACGAAACGCGTCGCCTTGTGTTTGCTGCCTGAATTGTCAATTAGACACTGTTCGTGCACTGATGGGAAAGAATTGTTCTCTGCTTGTGATGGAACTTCTATCTATTTGAGTTGCTATTTTTGCTATGCTTATATCACCTGAGTTATCGTGAGCCTAACAAAGGGATAAGTTAGTTTGTATCATAAACCGAACCCTTAGTCACGTGACTTGAAAAGCTTATCCGGATTGGTGCGCACCGAAGAGGACCTTTAACCTGTCTCCGGATTGTTCCATTAAACAGTGGCTTAATATAGCATTGTTCCTTGATGTGAGGACATTATCCGCTGGGGGTAAGAATACACATATATCTATATATCTTATGTGGAGGGACGCAATGTCTGCCGATGTTTAGCCGTCCAGATGGTAAGAAGCTTTCATCTACCACATATCCTTACTACTCTTAAACCCCAGCTGCACGGATATTACTTGTATACGGACATATGAATATACAATTACCTTTGTGACATTGAAGTTATTGTATTCCTCTTCACTAAAAGAGGCAACATCGCAATATTAAAGTTACTGTACTCCTCTTTATCAAAAGAGACAACTTCTGTTTCTACAGATGATTTATTGGAATTGACATTCTATTGGTTTTCTCCACGGCTGCTTAGGATCTTCTAAGGGTTATTAGCACCTGCAAATGTTATTGATTCAGCTGTTGGATACCCTTATCTAACTGGATACTGTCTAATAAGGGTTAATTATATATTGATAGCAATGTTTTTCTCTTTTGAAAGCCATGTAATATGATTGTTTTATGTCTTGCTTTTTATAAGCATAATTTTTATCTATATCTTTATATATTCTATATGCTATTACTGTTATAAGATCACTATTTAATGATCTATGAAAGCTTTACATTGGTTGCTCTCACATGATCTGATTTAATAAATGTTTTATCAGGCAATTCCTGCGCAACTCTCTGTTTGTTGTCGTTACATCTGCTACAGAGTCAGTATTTTATTTGTACATAAAAGTTATTCACAAGATTCAGATTTTATTTGCAGTTCCATGGTGGTACTGTGAAAGTCAAATAATTGGATGAAGTAAACTGAATTGATTAATATTGTTTTAACGTACGATTGCGATTAGTACGCCACGTGAAGTGACGTAATCACATGGATTAATAACACACATTTACATTTGCACTTACACTTGTAAATAATACATATTTATTGATGTTACAATCCACATTTATTTATTAGTAAAATATATTAGAGATTAATTATACATAGATAATATTAAAGTTAAGGTATTTATGGTTCAGGTCCTCCAAGAAGTAAAGAGTTTGGTCTCAAATTGAAGCTTATTTCACCAGCATTAACCCGGTTTTGACAGAGTAGCGATCGCATCTAGTGGTCGCAAGTTATGAGCAATATGAGATTAATACTCAAATTTTCTTTGTTTATGGGTCAGTTTGAACTGGTTATTCGGCGGGTAGACACATAGGCAACAGTTAGAGTGAGTTGCCTCCCACCCTTGGGAAAGATCAAATGGACTGAAGTATGACCACCAGACAACTGGAACATCATTAAGCCTGGACCAATGAAGACCTCTCTTGGTGTTATCTTTGCATATTTGTGACATCATTACTGTTTATGTTAATTCAAACTGCATATAAGCAAGCTCCTGGGCCATTGTAAAATCTTTATCTTCCTGACTACAAACTACATTTTCACTACATACGTCCTGGGCCCAGGACGCGCTAGTGGAAATGTAATGTATTTAGTTTTTATACTTTCCTGTTTATAATAATATCTTATATGCTTTAGCATGGCCTGCTGTAACTCCTGCTAAATTTTACAATTAAATCTCTTTGTGCGTTGGAACCACGATAATCGCATAGGACAATGTTTATTGGTAACGGTATAACGAACATAACAGTATGTAAGGCTTCACGGTTTAGAATAAAATTCATTAACATAGTCTAATCTCATTTTTCATTTATTCTTTATGTAAACCATATTTGGAGTTTATAATATAATTTTATGTACAAGATCAATAACTCTATTTACAGACTTTTATTTGTAAAAGACTTGGATTAAGGTCATATTGGAGCATAGAATCCTTTCTTACACAGGAAACTCTTTCTTCATACATCTCTATTGGACTTGAACTTTTTGGAATTGTCAACCAGTATATTTTAGCCAAATGGCTTTATAGTGTTGGTTTGCTAATAGGCAATGCCAGTGTTTGTTCTGTCTTTATATTCAAATTTGTGCTGCTTTCCTTGTTACTATTGCCTCAGTGGGTCTAGTTGATGCATGGAGACATAAACATCAATAAACCTCCATTTAATCCTGCTTCTTTGCTGCACACAAATCATTTTACAGAATTGATGATGCCCTGAAGACGCATGATTTACTCAAACTAGTTGCAGCAACAGCATATCTTCCAAGGGATAGTTGTGACTGAGAAATGTGATTTTGCTAAGCTGACGCCATCTTGTTGCCATATAGCCATTTTGTTCTGTTATAGCTTAAATACAATTAGATGCACCTGTTTTGTAGGAGTAATTCATTATTTGCAAGGCTATGCTTATAACCTTGGACATACCAGACAAGAGATAAGCCAGCCCCTACCTGTGAAGTTCTCCAGTTGATAATGAGAGAATATACTAACATCTGTGTGAAGGGAACATGAGTGGTTAAAACCTTTTGGGGCGTAGTTTTCTGTAATACGTGATTTTTTGCTATATAGATAGGGACTTGTAACTAATAAAGCAGAGTTTATTTGTACACTCAAACCATGCAGTGTATTTAATTCTCTCCAGCTGATGAGCTCATAACTGATAAACTGACACTTACAGGTGAACAATCTGATATAGATTCGACATGACCATTCATATTTTTGAAGTGAAACTTCTTTTTCATCATCTAGTGAAAAGTCTTCAAAGAGATGAAGATGTGTAAAACAAGTGACGTCACACACTGCCTCATTGCTCTCTGTTTGAATTCTCATCTGTGTGGTCGGTGCTCTCATACTATTAACTGCTGTCTGGTCCTTCCAATTTCCTTTCTCATCTGTAGTTCTCACTCCACTTCATCCCTGTGCCCTGCTTCTACCTCAGCCCTTGTGAGCAGTGAGTCCCAGCACCTCAGTGCTGCAGTAACATAGCACATATCTGCTCAAGTTAGTCTTGTCAGCACTTATTATTATTATTATCATAGATTTGTAAGATGCCACAGTGCTCCTCAGCGCAGTACAATACTGTACAATAGGTAAAAAAATACACATATAAAAAACAGGTACATACAAGGTAGACAAAATAAATGCAGACATGAAAACAAAAGTTATAAAGGACCCTGCTCATTAGAGAGCTTACCTTCTAAGTGGAAGAGGGCACAGCTGAAACACGACAGGCAAATGTGGCTCAGAATGGAGATTGGCACAGTTGTAAGGGAATATTAGTGTGAATAGTGTTATCAAGGATAAGGTCACCTCTAGAAAAGAGATGAGTTTTCAAAGAGGGTCTAAAGATTTGAAGGCTGTGGGAAAGTCTGATTGAGCATGGTAGGGAATTCCATATGTGGAGAGCAGCACGGGAGAAGTCTTGTAGGCAGGATTGAGAGGTGGTTACCAGAAACGAGACAAGGCGCAGGTCAGAAGTAGATCTAAGAGGGTGGAAGGGAGAGTATTTTGATATGAGATTTGAGATGTATGCAGGGGTAGTGTTGTTGAGGGCTTTGTAGGTAAGGTGAGTAATTTGAATTTGACTCTGGAGGACATAGGAAGTCAATGGTCGGATTTGCAAAGTGGTGCAGCACATGTTGAGCCGTATGAGAGGAAGATCAGTCTTACTGCAGCATTTGAATGGATTGAAGTATGGATATATTGGTGGCAGGAATGCCCGATAGAAGGAGGTTGCTATAGTCAAGATAGTAGATGATGAGAGAATGGATAACAGTTTTGGTAGCATGTTGAGTAAGAAAAGGGCTTATTCTGGCAATGTTTTTAAGGTGGAGTTGACAGGACTGGGAGAGAGTCTGAATGTGAGGGATAAAGCAGAGGGCGGAGTCAAGTGTGACACCAAGGCAGCTGTCTTGGGAGACTGAGGAAATTGGGGTATTATTGACGGTGAGGGAGATTTGAGGGCAGGTGGTGACTCTGGCAGGAGGGAAGATAATAAGCTCTATTTTGGACATGTTGAGCTTTAGATAGCATTGGGACATCCATGTGAAGATAGCAGAAATACAGTTACACGTGTACAGAATGAGAGAGGTGAAGAGATATAGATTTGGATGTCATCAGCATACAGGTGAAATTGGAGGCCGAATGAGCGAATCAGTGCTCCAAGAGAAGAGGTGTACAATAAAAAAAAGTAAAGGCCAGAGGTAGAAACACTAAAGGAGTGGTTCGATAGCAAGTGAACCAGGAAAGAACTGTGGGCCTGATTCATTACTGATCTTATCTGCCATTTTTTGCGTAATTTACGAAAATTGTCTCTGCGCAAGAAGTAAAATCCATTGCATAAGTTAAGAATTTGCAAAGTTAAGATGAAAATCCTTCTCACTTAAGAACTTGTCCGACCACTTAAAAAAAAAGGGTTAGGAAAGGAAGGGGAATGGGCGGAGATTGAGCAGAGATCGTACTGACTTAAGAAAAGTAGGCGTTCACCTCCAAATCCGTTGGATAGATAAAAAGAAATGCTTTGCATTTTTCTTAACTTCTTGCTTATACTTAAGGAAGCTCAGGGTCATGTTTAAGTCCAAAAAAACGATAGCAGCAGCGCTGAATAACAACACTAAACTGTTCAAAAAGCGTTGTTCGTTTAAAACACTCACAACTAAATATACACAACATACATCTTAATACACTTCACTCAGAATATTTTTTTTTTTATATTTTATGACGATGTACTTTATTTAAAAAAAACTACCATGGTGGATGCACAGTTGTAATAAATTGCAATGTGAAGTGGTTGATGTGTAATATCTAATAGTTAGCCTATACCTTGTTTGATTTTTTTTTTAAATGGCTAATAATACACTAGTATAAATCAAAGGCATAACATTTATTTGTTAAAACTATAGATAAAATGTGCGAACATAAACCATGCGTACTCTTCCATAAGGGACACATAAACCAACACAAACATGGGGAGGATATTTAGACTCCAAAGAGATAAGGCCGAACTCACTGTTGAAAGGTGGATTGTCTAACCACTAAGCCAACGTGCAAGTGGAAACAATACGTGCATATTATAGACTAGAACGAAAAGCTGAACGATACACCATTGCATGCAAGTCAAGTGCTACTGGCAAGCTAAAGTGTTACTGTGAAAATTAACAGTTGCACACACCAGCAGCGCCAAATAAGCCACCACACAAAACTGTTGTAATAACAATGTTTGCTTTAAAAACCCATTATTAAAAAAAATATATATGCACAACATACACCTGCATACACATCTCTCATAACAATTTTTTTTCTTTTTTAATTTTTATCAATGTCAATAATTATACAATTAAATATTTTTGACCTAAATCCATGGTAGATGCAGTTTTAAATGCATTGATGTATATATATAATAATAGTTGGACTTTAATTTGATTATTATTTTTTACCTTCTGCCTTTTTTTGGGGGGGGGCTTAGTTGCTTCTTGCTTTTATGAGGATATTTTCTATTTGTTTGGATTTACTTTATTTGGAACAGCTGCTTGTCTCTGTTGTAGCTCCACACAAATTTCAACATGCAACATAGGCATATTACCATATTACACACTGCCTCATTGCTCTCTGTTTGAATTCTCATCTGTGTGGTCGGTGCTCTCATACTATTAACTGCTGTCTGGTCCTTCCAATTTCCTTTCTCATCTGTAGTTCTCACTCCACTTCATCCCTGTGCCCTGCTTCTACCTCAGCCCTTGTGAGCAGTGAGTCCCAGCACCTCAGTGCTGCAGTAACATAGCACATATCTGCTCAAGTTAGTCTTGTCAGCACTTATTATTATTATTATCATAGATTTGTAAGATGCCACAGTGCTCCTCAGCGCAGTACAATACTGTACAGTAGGTAAAAAAATACACATATAAAAAACAGGGACATACAAGGTAGACAAAATAAATGCAGACATGAAAACAAAAGTTATAAAGGACCCTGCTCATTAGAGAGCTTACCTTCTAAGTGGAAGAGGGCACAGCTGAAACACGACAGGCAAATGTGGCTCAGAATGGAGATTGGCACAGTTGTAAGGGAATATTAGTGTGAATAGTGTTATCAAGGATAAGGTCACCTCTAGAAAAGAGATGAGTTTTCAAAGAGGGTCTAAAGATTTGAAGGCTGTGGGAAAGTCTGATTGAGCATGGTAGGGAATTCCATATGTGGAGAGCAGCACGGGAGGAGTCTTGTAGGCAGGATTGAGAGGTGGTTACCAGAAACGAGACAAGGCGCAGGTCAGAAGTAGATCTAAGAGGGTGGAAGGGAGAGTATTTTGATATGAGATTTGAGATGTATGCAGGGGTAGTGTTGTTGAGGGCTTTGTAGGTAAGGTGAGTAATTTGAATTTGACTCTGGAGGACATAGGAAGTCAATGGTCGGATTTGCAAAGTGGTGCAGCACATGTTGAGCCGTATGAGAGGAAGATCAGTCTTACTGCAGCATTTGAATGGATTGAAGTATGGATATATTGGTGGCAGGAATGCCCGATAGAAGGAGGTTGCTATAGTCAAGATAGTAGATGATGAGAGAATGGATAACAGTTTTGGTAGCATGTTGAGTAAGAAAAGGGCTTATTCTGGCAATGTTTTTAAGGTGGAGTTGACAGGACTGGGAGAGAGTCTGAATGTGAGGGATAAAGCAGAGGGCGGAGTCAAGTGTGACACCAAGGCAGCTGTCTTGGGAGACTGAGGAAATTGGGGTATTATTGACGGTGAGGGAGATTTGAGGGCAGGTGGTGACTCTGGCAGGAGGGAAGATAATAAGCTCTATTTTGGACATGTTGAGCTTTAGATAGCATTGGGACATCCATGTGAAGATAGCAGAAATACAGTTACACGTGTACAGAATGAGAGAGGTGAAGAGATATAGATTTGGATGTCATCAGCATACAGGTGAAATTGGAGGCCGAATGAGCGAATCAGTGCTCCAAGAGAAGAGGTGTACAATAAAAAAAAGTAAAGGCCAGAGGTAGAAACACTAAAGGAGTGGTTCGATAGCAAGTGAACCAGGAAAGAACTGTGGGCCTGATTCATTACTGATCTTATCTGCCATTTTTTGCGTAATTTACGAAAATTGTCTCTGCGCAAGAAGTAAAATCCATTGCATAAGTTAAGAATTTGCAAAGTTAAGATGAAAATCCTTCTCACTTAAGAACTTGTCCGACCACTTAAAAAAAAAGGGTTAGGAAAGGAAGGGGAATGGGCGGAGATTGAGCAGAGATCGTACTGACTTAAGAAAAGTAGGCGTTCACCTCCAAATCCGTTGGATAGATAAAAAGAAATGCTTTGCATTTTTCTTAACTTCTTGCTTATACTTAAGGAAGCTCAGGGTCATGTTTAAGTCCAAAAAAACGATAGCAGCAGCACTGAATAACAACACTAAACTGTTCAAAAAGCGTTGTTCGTTTAAAACACTCACAACTAAATATACACAACATACATCTTAATACACTTCACTCAGAATATTTTTTTTTTTATATTTTATGACGATGTACTTTATTTAAAAAAAACTACCATGGTGGATGCACAGTTGTAATAAATTGCAATGTGAAGTGGTTGATGTGTAATATCTAATAGTTAGCCTATACCTTGTTTGATTTTTTTTTTAAATGGCTAATAATACACTAGTATAAATCAAAGGCATAACAATTATTTGTTAAAACTATAGATAAAATGTGCGAACATAAACCATGCGTACTCTTCCATAAGGGACACATAAACCAACACAAACATGGGGAGGATATTTAGACTCCAAAGAGATAAGGCCGAACTCACTGTTGAAAGGTGGATTGTCTAACCACTAAGCCAACGTGCAAGTGGAAACAATACGTGCATATTATAGACTAGAACGAAAAGCTGAACGATACACCATTGCATGCAAGTCAAGTGCTACTGGCAAGCTAAAGTGTTACTGTGAAAATTAACAGTTGCACACACCAGCAGCGCCAAATAAGCCACCACACTAAACTGTTGTAATAACAATGTTTGCTTTAAAAACCCATTATTAAAAAAAATATATATGCACAACATACACCTGCATACACATCTCTCATAACAATTTTTTTTCTTTTTTAATTTTTATCAATGTCAATAATTATACAATTAAATATTTTTGACCTAAATCCATGGTAGATGCAGTTTTAAATGCATTGATGTATATATATAATAATAGTTGGACTTTAATTTGATTATTATTTTTTACCTTCTGCCTTTTTTTGGGGGGGGGCTTAGTTGCTTCTTGCTTTTATGAGGATATTTTCTATTTGTTTGGATTTACTTTATTTGGAACAGCTGCTTGTCTCTGTTGTAGCTCCACACAAATTTCAACATGCAATATAGGCATATTACCATATTACACAAAATGGGTCAGGAATCGAACTCATGACCCCGCTAATGAAAAGTGGATTGTCTAACCACTAAGGCAACGTTCAGATTGACCATTAAATACATTACATAGACTTAAATGACAAGCACCATGTTTGAAAGTCCTATTAGGTTCAATAAAAATAAACGTGGATGAGAATTCAACGGCTAATATTTCGCAATCATAAATATACATGTACGATACAATACTCTATAGACAGAGCCAAAACCAGAACATATACTAGCATACTCTTCTATAAGTGACACATTTGGAGTAAACCCACAGAAACCTGGGGATATACAAAGTCCACACAGATACGGGCATGACTCTGAATTTGAACTCATGACCCTACTGTTGGCAGCTGGTTTGTCCAACCACTAACGCATACTTCAGATGGTAACAAACATACAACACAACACAGGCTCTAGTGGCTACCTAAAATGTTAATGAGCATATTTAAATGAACAATTGCACACACCTTCTTAATTACCGACATGGAGGATCATATTTTTTTTCAACAATTTAAAACAAGAATGTTTATGCAAATGCATCTCAGAATAAATCGCAATCAGAAATAAACGCAAACATATTTTAATCAGTATAAAATTAAATAACAGCTATATGTCAACAGCGTTGCATAGACCCAACATCAGATCTCGTCACCTGATACCACAGTGGGCCATACACCTGCATATACTTGTCTCATTACAATCCACTATAAAAGACTGCTTTATGTACACTTGAAGTTGGTTGAAAAATTTACAGTAAGCAACCATAGTCTGTGTTAATCATATATCTGACTCACTATGTGAATGTTCTTTTCTGCCCAGGTAAATAAAGTAAGTGTTATGTCTGTTTATTGATTTTAAGGCACTAATTTCTAAATGTGTTCTAATGGAGATACCTGACATTATCTTTCATTTTGAGCATAAGTGAGAAACAGATACCATTTTAATAAATAGCTAAATGTGTGTAATTTATTCCAACCTACCTTATGACCCAGCTGTCAGCTGGAGCACCAAGGAGGTGCGGCAAGGATAATTTAATGGAGGAGGAGGAACAGGACATTAAGGAGTTTCCTTTGTAAGCATGTAAGTATCTATAGTTAACAATGTTATTATTCCTTTTAGGTTATTGGGGGACCTGTCAAGGCACCAGAAATTGTAGATTTTACAGCTGGAAAGTACAGGTGTGTACAAAGTACACACAGTCAAGTAATATTTTGTTTCAAAATGGCCTAAGCTCTTTTTCTCTGATATTGTAAACAGATAAAGAAGACAGCCATTATGGTTTCCAGCATGACCTGCCTTGCAACACCTCTAACCAATGGGATAAACCCAACATGAATGTGTTTGTATTTGATATTTTTTTTATTTATTTTTTTTACAAAGGAGTTTGTATTTACAGTTTTTTTTTATTTTGTATTTCATTTTATTACTGAAATTGTTTATAAATATTAATATTTCATTTTTTTTAATACTCATTCTCCTGTAAGTCTCTGCTACGTTGCACACTGAACACCCTCTTCTCCTACACATCCTTCACTCCATTGTCCATCTAGACACAGTTCTCTCCTGGGTCACTTCCTACCTCTCTAACCACTCATGAAGTGTACCCACTGGCACATTCTCCCTTTCACTCTCACTCTCTATTGAGGTTTCAGAAAGCTCGGTTTTTTTTAAATGTTGTGCTTAAATATTGTACATCTCTTGTCTTGGGTTACTAATTTGGTCATGTGGCCTCCAATACCACCTCTACCCTGAGGACACCCAAATGTACATTGCTTTCCCTGACCTCTTTCTTTCAGCACTATCTGTTGAAAACCACTTTCTTTCTGCATTTGCCCCATGGATATCACAACGATAGCTAAAGCAAATCATGTTCTATACAGAACTAATTATTGTCCCTCATGCCAGAGTCACCAACTGGCCTCCAATCTCACTCACTGTCAATAACACCACTGTTAAAGGACCTGTGGTAGCGCCTTACCTGTGCACGCTATCCTCTTATTCTGTTCTTAGATACACTCGCTATAAAACTCGCACTTTTATGCACTTTTCCTTACACAGTGTTGCTTTACTCAGTCTTTTGACCACACTAAATAACACAAGTCTTACAGAACTATTTATCCAATAATCACTGTATCTGAGCAGTACTTCACAGTATATATTCGTTATAAATAATCAATACTCACAACATATGTATGTATTTAAATCAAAGTATTTTACTGTTAACACAGAAAAGCTTGTATTCACAATTCACACATATAGCTGTCGAAGTCAGCAAATTGGATAAAGTCATTTCAATTAAAATCGAGCAAACTTGGTTGTCTTTGTCTGAAAAGATGCGTACGGTATGCTACGGCGTACAAGGGCACGCTACGGTGTGGAAGGGCGTACGCAGCTACTACACGTGGTAGCAACAGTTTTTGGTCTTTTACCATACATTCGCACAAACACGCATACTTGTAAAATAGTACACATTAATGGTAGTTGCAACACATAGTCAGTTATGTCGAAATATAGTAGTATTTATGTTATATATTATAAGTTATATGCACATTAGTGAAATATATGAAACAGGTTGAAGGAATCATATCATGTGTGGTATCATAATAAACCTCTTAACATTTGCTACTGTTTGGTTCACTCTGCGAAGGAATCGCAGAGTGCATACACAAGTTATGAATGATAGGGAATTATGAACTACTTAAGACTAAGGAATCTTGGCGGGAAGAGCAGAGCATACCCCCTGGAGAGATGACCCCCTCCTTTGGATTCCTTAGGATTAACTAGCCAATGATTGACAACCCCTTGGACCTTCCTGAAACCTGGACCAATAGAAGCAAGCTATACCATCTTCATTGTATTACTGTATTTCTGTGTGCATATAAGCAGTAGCTCTCATGTAGTGTTCAGTCACCTTGACCACAGACTTCAGACTTGAATGACTGTACACTGGATCCAGAGCGCCTGCGATAAGTAACGGCTGTACTTATTATTATTTCGCTAGAATTATTCTGCTACTTTTTGAGAATAAATCTTAGTGCTTTGGAAACACAAATCGAGGTTCGACAATCGTTATTGGTTAGCGACAATACGCACTTAATAATTTGGGGCTCGTCAGCTTTGGAGGTTTCGTTGCCGATGATACGCAAGACCAACGGATTTCGGTTCCTCAACAAAGGGTGGAGACGCGTCATAAACGGGTAAGAACGCAATGTGTTCAAAACCTGAATTTTACTCTGTGTTGTGAAACCGAATGTCCGTTTTGCATTGTCTAGGGCACGCTAACTAGAACCTAGGGACAAAAGAGAAAACTGTTTCTTTTTACTGTTATTGTGCGTTTTAACTGTATTGCATTGCTTAGCGTATGTGTATTTCCTGCTGTGCGTACGCGAACTTCCGGTAGATTTGCCACGTGGTTAAACAATCGTTTTGATAGTTATTATATGTGCATAGTAAAATTACTTGTGAAAACCTCTGAGACATTATTACTGTTGTTGGGAACTTTTGATTTTCTGCGCAGAAAAGGTGTATAGTGTGTGATTTTGTAATGTAGATACACTGTTTTAGTATTCATTGTGCTCAGTTGCTGTCTGACGAGGCGGATTGCCCAACTGAAAGACGGTATACAGGGCAGGTATACCGAATGCGAAAACTGGGTTTTCGCAAAGCGCTACCAATAGATCGCAAGGTTTGCTAATAATTAGTATTGGTAGGCAGTGCGATCTAACCGCACCGTTAGTGCGAATTGGTGAAGCAGCTAGGAGGAATTATACTGGAAAGGCAGGTTGATTTTATCAACTTGCGCTCCCAGCGATAATAAACTCAGCAGATTTTGTGGTGAGCCAGGGTATCGAGGAGCTGATAGCCCTTGGGGCCCACAGTGATATTTCTGTATTAGGGGTCCTCGCCGGGTGCGAGAAAAAGCGAGTGGACGTGGCTAGTGGAAATACGTCCACCAGGCATTAGAGATCTCTAGCAGTGATTGTAGCAACAGAGTAGAAATTGTTGGGTGGAAAGAACAGAGCATTGCGGTGTGTCTGTGTTCCACATAAAAGAGTATTGTTGGCCCGGAAGGAACAGAGCATTGCGGTGTGTCTGTGTTCCGTGTAGATTGGTGTTGTTCAACATGGGTGCTAAGCATATGCTAGAGATGGCCAGTGTACTGCCTAAGGAAGGGCCTATTGGTTCAGCGAGATTTCTCATGTGTAAGAAATATGGTGCATACGCAACTGTGTATTGTGACACGTGGGTCAAGATGACCAAAGATTGTGATAGGCCTTTCCCAACAATAGGGAGTTTTAATGCAGAAGTACTAAATACTGTAAAAGATAAAATATGGTTGATTAAGTCAACAAAAAAGAGAAATAGACATAATGATTGTTTAAAATTGTGGCAAATGGAAGGTAACACGTGGCAGAGCAGCGAATGCACCGCGGAAGTAGGTGTGGCGAAAAGCGCGCGCACGGCAGAAGTAGCCGTTGAGAAGCGTGGCGAACTCAGCGCAAGCGCGCCCCCGCCACCTTATGTGGCGGGAGGGGTAAGTACAGCAGTTATTAAAACTGAGAAAAGGAAAATTGCTAGGTTATATCCTGTTTTAAGTCAGTTCAAAATAAATGTATCAGAAGATGAAGATGAACCCACTGTGATTTCAGCCATTGCTCATGCTGTTAATATGCTAGAGGTTCAGTGTAAGTATGGGAAAGGAGCAATGGCTGAGATAGGTGAGAGTAGTGTGATCACTAGGAGTGATAGCGTTCTAAATCTTGAAACAGCAGATACGGTAGTGACTTCTGAAACCAGTGAACCAGTGGGTATGTATCGAGTCTGCACAATATCAGTTCCCAATGGGAAACCGGATAAGGATGGTGTAGTTCCTTTAAGAAATGTTACAATGCATTGTCCTTGGACTAGATCAGAGTTACTTTCCATTATGACTGAATTCCCAGATCCTAGAAAAGAGTTGGCAAAATGTCAGAAATTTGTTAAAGACCTAGGAAATGCACACGAACCAACCAATAAGGATTGGTGTGTAGTGTTGAGGGCGTGTCTTCCTCCCCTTACTGACATGCAAAAATTTATTAGAGATTGTTTGTTGGACGAAGATGACACCTTGATTGATGAGATTAACCAAGAAAATATAGAACAAATTGTCAAACACTTAGCCATCTATTTTCCAGTAGTAGTAAATTGGAGTAAGATTTTCACCATAAAACAAAAGGATAGTGAAACAGCCTCAGATTACTTTGCTAGAGCTATAGCAGCGATAACACGGTTTACTGGGATATCCAACATAGGTGAGGACCCACATCACAGAGAGGTAGCTGTAGGAGTATTAATGGATGGCCTTAGAGAAAATTAAAAGACGAGAGTACAAACCACATTACCTAATTGGAGAGGCATCACAGTAGATTCTCTTAGGGAGTCTGCTGTGGAGCATGACAAGAACCTTTTTAGAAAAAAGGAAGAGAAAAGTGATAGGTTAATGACGGTAAGTATACAGGCTCTAGAGGGTATGCATACACGACCACCAGCAAACAACTCATATAACAAGAAACCTAAAGTGATCAGGTGTTTCAACTGTAATGAGGAAGGACATTACATGAGAGATTGTAAAAAGGAAAGATTCAATGCACAGAGGGGTGGGTTACGTAGATATCCTCCAAGGAGGAATTCACATGGATTAGAAGACTCACATCTACCCGCGCATGTTACAGCAGCAAATGCTGCGCGGGAATGCAATAGTCAGCGCTAGGGGTCAGGTCATACCTGTATTCTACAGCCAGTGAGGTTAACTGAGAGTGAGAGAGAAGAACCAACAATGATAGTTGACATAGCTGATAGGAAACAAACTTTTTTTTGTAGATACAGGGGCGGCCCAATCTGTAATAACCTCTCCTTTCAATCTACAGGTGACCAGTAAAACTATTCCAGCTATGGGGGTAACGGGAAAAGTGTTACATTATCCTCTAACTAAACCCGCTGAAGTTACTATCGGGCCTCTGCATACCAAGCATTCGTTTCTCTTGGCTGCAGCGGCTCCTACTAACTTGCTAGGGAGAGACTTGCTATGTAAAATGGGATGTGTCATATACTGTACTTCAGATGGTGTGTTCCTAGATATACCCGAGAAGGTCGCTCATGAGGTACAAGACATATTGGACACCCCTCAAAGGTTAATGTTACACTCTACTGTTATAGAACACAGTCCATCTCAAGTAAAGGGGATGTTGCTGGAAATACCAGGTTCACTATGGACCAGAGATGGACAGGACACTGGACTGATGGCAAATGTAGCCCCTGTCATGGTCAATCTAAAAAGTGGTAGGATAGCTCCAAAAATCCCACAGTATCCATTTAAACCGGAGGTGGAACTAGGGGTATATCCTGTTATTGAGAGGCTGTTACAACAAGGGATTTTAATTCGTACATTGAGCACAGCAAATAGTCCCATTTTACCTGTGAAGAAGAGTGGGGGGAGGGGCTATAGATTAGTCCAGGACTTAAGGGGAAATAATAAAGTTGTTGAGAGCCAACTCCCCGTAGTGCCGAATCCAGCTGTCATCCTCATGCAGATTCCACCGTCTGCTAGTCATTTTACTGTCGTTGACCTATGTTCTGCTTTCTTCTCAGTCCCTCTTCACCCTGACTGCCAATACCTTTTTGCATTCTCCTACCGGGGAGTGCAATACACATGGACCAGACTACCCCAGGGGTTCATTGACAGTCCCAGTATTTTCTCCCAAGCCTTACATGACTGTTTGCAATCCTTTCAACCCCACAATGGGTCTGTTCTAATTCAATATGTGGACGATTTGTTGCTGTGCTCTGATTCTTTTATGTCATGTTTACATGATACTAAATTGTTGTTGCTTCATCTTTCACAAACAGGGCACAAGGTGGCAAAGGATAAATTACAGCCATGTCAGACTAAGGTCAAATACTTAGGACACTGCCTCACTAAGGGGCTAAGACACCTGACAACCGACAGGATTGAGGCCATACAACACATGACTCTGTCGCAGAGCCAGAAGCAGATTCGTACTTTCCTGGGGATGTGTGGATACTGTAGATCCTGGATCCCAGGTTTTTCTATTCTTGCATTACCATTGCAGGAGCTAGTCTCTTCCTCAAAACCAGAACGTGTCGTACACACAGAAGAGTCAGAGCAAGCGTTCTTTAATTTTAAAGATAGTCTGACTAGAGCACCTGCATTGGGAATACCTGATTATGAAAAGCCTTTTGAGCTATACTGTACGGAAGCTGATGGTTGTGCAGCAGGTGTCCTCACACAGAAACATGGTGACACTAGCAGACCGGTAGCATACTACAGTGCACAATTGGACAATGTGGCAAGATCACTCCCAACATGTCTCAGAAGTGTAGCAGCAACTGCTCTTCTGGTAAGTAAGAGCGAGGACGTAGTATTAGGACATAATTCAACTGTCTATACACCCCATGCTGCATCAGCTCTGTTAAATTCAGCCCAAACCAGACATGTTTCTTCAGCTAGATTCACAAAGTGGGAACTAGCCCTGATGGCACCCTCAAACATCACCATCAAACGATGTAGCACCTTAAATCCAGCTACATACCTTCCATATTTGTCTCTAGAGACACAAAGGGTGGGAGGTGAGGAGACCCTGGTTGATGATGAGTTAGGCAAAAATACTGACACGCATGACTGTATGGAACACCTGAATCAGAACTTTACTGCAAGGCCCGACATACGTGACACCCCCTTAGAAAATGTAGATTTTACGTTTTATACAGATGGAAGTTGTTGAAATCGTATAATTGGATGAACGAAAGTATATTGGTTTAATATTGGTTTGCCGTGCGTATTGCGAAGCGTACGCCACGTGTTACGTGGCGTGGTGCATTCACACGGTAAAATACGCGCGCACACACTCGCATTACAACAGTTAGCTATTTATATAATTTCATATTGGTTCTGTTACACTGTAATTCAGGAGCAGATAGTATTCGGTTTATTATTAGTGTCTATATATATATATATATATATATATATATATATATATATATATATATGTATATAGTGATTATATGTACATTGTAGTGTTATTAAAGGTTTAGGTAATAGGAAAGGTGTCATGCCTGATATCATATTGAAGCCCTAATCATCAGCAGCTGTCCGGTGCAGTCGGCGAAGAGATCGCACATTGCATACTTTAGTTATTGATATTAGAGAGTAAACCTTTGTATGATACTGGCTATGAAAAGGAGCAGACCCCCTGGAGAGAAGACCCCCACCTTTGGATTCCTTAGATTGAATCAACCTATTACCTGTCTGGCCTGGACCCACCCAACGTCTGGACCTATAGAAACAATCTACGTCATCTCTATTGTTCACAATGAAACACTGACTGTATATATATTAGCTGCATCTCACTGGGGCCCCAGTCAACTCTGACACAATATTCTATACAGAATATTGTCCATCGGGTCCGGTGGTTGCGCAGCGTGCGCAAGCGATTGCATTTGGTATGTACTTATCTTTTGGTATTGGCTGTGCTGTACTGTACTTTATCATAATATAATAATGTATTGAATTGTTGATTATTTATATCTGCTAAAATAAATTACTTTGTGCTTTGGACACACATTCAATTGATTGGGCAATGCTTATTTTAAAACGATAGAATTACTTTAATAATTTGGGGGCTCGTGAGTTAGGAATTACGTTACCGGCAGGTATGCAACGCTTACGATATTCGGTTCCTCAACAAAGTGTGGATGGACGGACGCGTCGTATAAAGCAGGAAAGAACGTAATACGTCTAATACCTGTGGTTCACTGTGTGTTGCGAAACCGAATGTCCGTTGTTGCATAGACTGAAGGAACGCTAATTAGAATCTAGGGACAAGAAAGAAAAATGTTTCTTTTTATTGTCGTTTTATGTTTTAAAAGTGTATTGCATTGCTGTGCGTATGTGTAGTTCCTGCTGTGCGTACGCGAACTTCCGGTAGATTTGCCACGTGGTTGAACAATAGTTTTGATAGTTGTTATATGCATACTGTAAGCACTTGGTAAAGTCTCTGAAAAGATCGTGCCATTGTTTGGGAAAGTTATTTTCTGTACAGAAAACAAAAGTTATGTGTGTGTATGTGAATGAATATATAAAGGCAAAAATATACTGGTAACTATAGGCAACTATAGGTTTTTACACGTGTGCCTAATACTAATCACGATGTTCACAGATAACTAGTATCTCTGAGCAGTGCGGTTGGACCGCATGGCAGGGCCTTGATTAAGTATTGGGAGGGCAGTGTGGAACTGGTGAAAATTGATAGCGCTTTAGTTCAGGTGTGTCTGACGGGGCATGTTAAAAAAAGGTGACCTGACAACAAAGGTTCTGTTCTAGGGCTGAGCAGGATATAAAGAAACCTTTGTGTGAGTGGTGTTCTGTTCTAACAAAGAGCAGGTGATAAAGAGACACCACAGAGTATACTTGGCAGGTATACTCAAAGCGAAAATAACAGGTTTTCGCGGCATTCCCAAATATTAATCGCAAAGCTTACCGATAGTTAGTATCCGTAGGCGGTGCGATTGGACCGCATGGTTGATTTAGTGCAGCCGTGATTGCGACTTGGGAGATGTGGGAGGAAATACGCTGCAACCACTGATATTCTTGATTGATATCGGGTGCTGACAGTGGAAAAGTACTCAAACTAGGAAGGGCATTGATATCTTTAAGGGGACGTGCCTGTTGAAAACGTCCAGGAATAAAAAAAATCTCTAGTAAGTTCTGTTTCAAAAGAGAACAGGTAAAAGTCTTTTTGTGTAGCGTTGAGAAATAGGTTGTTTTCACAATGGATATGAAGCAAACGCTAGAGATAGTTCATGTTGTGCTGCCTAATGAATGGCCGGTTGGTTCGGCAAAATATGTTATGTATAATAAATACGGTGCGTATGCTACGGCATATTGCGACAAATGGGTCAAGAGTGTGTGAAACCTTTCCCAAACATAGGTACTCTTGACTCAGAGGTGTTAAATAATGTTAGAGATAAAGTGCGGTTGATTAAATAAACAAAAACGAGAAGTGAACATGATGACTGTTTAAAATTGTGGCAAATGGAAGGTAACACGTGGCAGAGCAGCGAACGCACAGCTGAAGTGAGTGTAAGGAAAAACACGTGTTCAGCGGAAGTAAGCGTACCGGAAACAAGCATTCCGGAAGTGTGCGTTGCAAAGCGTGGCGAACTGAGCGCAAACACGCCCCCGATAAATTCGGTCGGGGCGGGAAGTACAGCCAATACCAAAAATGTAAAAACTGTAACTAGTAAGTTGTATGTTGTTTTAAGTAACGTTAAAAGTAATGTTTCAGGACAAAGAAGAGGAACGGTCCCACCAGCAGGGGCAGCTGCTGAAAGTGGTGAGAATAATGAAAAGGTTAACACAGGGGGAGACATCCATTGTACTGCAGCAGCAATTTCAGCAACTAGTTTAAATGAATTGGTAGACTTACATCTTGTCTGCACAACAGCAGTTCCCAATGGGAAAGCAGACAGGAATAGTGATGTTCCCTTAAAACATGTAGCAAAGCATGATCCATGCACTAGGTCTGAAACATTTTCAATTTTGTCTGATTTCCCTGATCCTAAGAAGGATTTGACCAAATGTCAGAAGTTTATTAGATATTATGGTAATATGTATGAGCCAACTAATAACGATTGGCGAGTATTATTGAAGACCTGTCTTCCTCTCAATACTGATATACAAAAGTTCATTAAGGATTGTATGTTGGAGGAGGATGAATCCTTAACCGAGGATGATAATCAGGACAATATTAGACATATAATCACACAGTTGGCCATATATTTTCCAGTGATAGTGGACTGGAGTAAAATTTTTACTATCCAGCAAAAAGATAGTGAAAAGGCAACAGACTATTTTTGCAGAGCTTTGATAGCAATGGGCAAATATACTGGGGTACCAGACATAAAAGATAATGTATATTACAGGGAGGTTGCTGTTAAAGTTCTAATGGATAACCTCAGGGAAAACTTGAAAAGAAGGGTGCAAACTTCATTACCAAACTGGAAAGGAATCACTGTAAGTGTTCTCAGGGAGTCAGCTATAGGACATGATAAAAATATATGTAAAGAGGAAAAAGCACTAAGTGATAGGGTAATGATGGTAAGTATCCCAGCACTAGAGGGACTGCACACACGACCACCAGCATACAACCCACATAACAGGAAACCCAGAATAGTGAGATGTTACAATTGCAGAGAACAAGGACACATTAGGAGAGATTGTAAAAAGGAAGAGAAACAACAGGAGTTGAGGAAGTGTTTTCAATGCAATAAAATGGGACACGAAGAAAAGAGACTTAGCCCACCTAAGGGGGAATCACATAGACACCCACAGAGATGGCGCACACAAGTCTCAGAGACTTCTCAACAGTTTCCTGTGCACCTCATAGCAGCCAATGCCTTGGGGGAGAACCATAGTCAACCCTGGAGGTTAGGTCAGACCTGTAGTCCTACAAACAGGTGGGGTTTAAACTGTGGTAAGTAGTAGTGTACAAGAAACTGATTTCTAAAAGGTTACCTTTGTTGATTTTGTTTGTTCATTTATGTTGTGAAATGTTTGTTTTCCTAAATTGCTAGCCGACGGCAAAGAATAGAAATGTTTGTTGTGTTTGCTGTTTTAAGATAACTATCTTGTTTTTCTTTTCACAGATAGAGGGGACACAAAAGAAGTATAGACTAGTGTTTAAAAGGGGTGAGATAGAGAAATAGAAGAATTACTCTTGAAAGACTAATTAACAATAGACAATTGGAACACTCTTTTGTTTTAGGCTGCAGTGACTCATGATAATTTGTTTGGCTGAGAATCATTATCCAACAATGAAGTATGTACATACTTTGCTCCAAAATATCGTTTTATGTATTTCAGAGAAAATATGAGTCACTAAGAGTACATTTTTACATTTCTCTATTATAAGTTAGAAAAGTCCGTTGAAAAGGTATGTAGTCAATGAGATACCGAGTTCTTAATGAACAAATGACGGGCGACACTGGATTGCACTGTTAAGAACCCCTAGTCAAGTATGGGGAGGGGTCATAGTTAGCAAATAGCTAAGGGGAACAGTGGAATGAATACAGCCATTTCCCCATAGAGTCAGAGTCCAATCCAGCTGTCATTTTGTTGTAAAAATCTCCCTTTCTACATGTATGTTTGTATTCAAACCTTTGTATTCCCACCATTCATTGCTTTCCTATTTCTCATTCTTTACACAAACGCTAGTCTCTCTCTCTCTCTCTCTCTCTCTCTCTCTCCCGCTCCCCTCTCTCTCTCTCTCTCTACTTCTCTCTCTCTCTCCCGCTCTCTCTCTCTCTCTCTACCCTCTCTCTCTCTCTCTACTCTCTCTCTTTCTCTCTCTCTCTCTCTCTCTCTCTCTCTCTCTCTCTCTCTCTCTGCTCTGGTAGAGATAAAATCAGACAGTCTCAACAATGGGGCTAAAACATATTTTATTTTTTTTACATAAGACAAATTCAGATATACACACACTAGAGTGACATGAGTTACAGAAACAGTCAGGGGTTTTGTTTTCATGTGTATAGAAACTGCTGATTTTAAGCAAAAAGGTTCTGTTGTGGAAATACGATTCATGTGTTATAGATTGCATATCTGTTTTGTTTTTTTGTTTTTTTTTTGGGCTCGTGCCTCCTGTACAAAAATGTGCCTTTATATGGATGCACAAAGGGTGGGCAGGACAGGAGGACAGGAGATTGCTAGAGGATAGGCATACAGATATACATCTCTGTGTAGAACATTGGAGTAGGATTTTTACCACAAGATACGACATAATGTGAAACCCTAGAAAATGTAGAATTTTCATGTTTTATAATTTTCACTGTTAGACAGGCATGTACTGGATACTGTTATATTTCAAGAAAGTGTTATAGAAAGAGACCTCTTTGCCTTTCCCACTTAGTCAAGTAGCTGAATATGAGGTACTGAGAATGACATGTGAGTTGGCAGAGGGAAAATCGATTGATATACATTGGTCTTTAGCATTTTTCTAGTCTAGAGGGCGATGTTGAGGTGACTGAGAAATCGTTTTATAGCAATACCAGCACATGATTAGGACACTACATAGAGGACTTTATACAGTGACACAGTTACCAACTGAAGTAGCTGCTAGTAAGGTCCACACTTACACGCACAACCATACATGGCTGTCACACCAGGGAGAACATAGCTGTCAAATAGACAGCAGGGTTTTATGTGACAGCTAACAAATCTATGTTTTGTTTTGTTCTTTGTTGTATTGTTTTAGTTTTAAAAAGGTGAACACACATGCACGCATACACATATTGGTTAATATAGGAAGATTTGTGTTACCCGAGGGATAAACTGTCTGGAAGGTGAAGAGATGTGGTGAGGAGTCTGGTGGACTCTGGAGAGATGGACAAGACCAATAGAGCCATCCCATATCCCTCCTGCTGATGGGTTTTCCTCCAGGTAAAACAAATACACGTCATCCAATTACCACCATGCAGGATCCTCAAGTATACACAGGTGTACCAATGAAATATGTCTGGGTAGAGGTGTATTGAAATGTGTCAAATGTATTACTGTATCATACTCAAAGCTTTTGTTATTTAATGTGATAGTCCTAGAGTTATAATAGATGATAGGGGTATTCATGTTGTTGATAATAGATGTACAATGTATGAGTAGTGGTAACAAATCACATACTTTCAGTTAGCCATAAACCAGTGTGAACATAAAGTAGTGGTACTCGGTAGAATGAATTAAATAGAATAAGAGTTGGAACTTGATTGAAGTGCCACTAGTCCTTTCCCGCTACCAAGAGATCACCCCTGGGCAGACTCCTAACCTGTCAGTTTTTGAAATGTTCTTGACCCCTCGTGAGATGAGATTGTAACTGGGAGGCTAGGTTAGACCTTGAGAGAAGGTAAATAGTGAGACAGCAACCGAGAACGTCCAAAACACTGTTTCCTGAAAGGTCACACTAACTGTCAGGATGTTGGATCGGGAGAGTAAGTTGTGGAGCAGAAATTTCTTAAGCTTAGGTTATTTGCCAGACAGGTACCTGGTGTAGGCTACTAGCCTCACGGCTTCAAGGGTAGCAGAGACACACTGGTGCCCATACCACCCACTGCAGAGGGGCCAACACTCAGAGAAGGGTCCAAGGGCACTCATGAGTCTGTACTGGAAGGCCTCGAATGCAGTTAGTAGCACCTGAGCCAAAGGCTAAGACTGTTGTCCAGCATGAAGTTGTAGTTTTTCCTGTTTTGTGTTCTCTCATTACATTTTCTTCTCAGGGCGGTTAATTCTTTCGATTATTGGCAGGTGACAGAGACTGGTTCAGGTAATGATAAGGAGGTATTGGGGAGAAAGAAGTTAGTAGCATAATCAGTCCAGTCAATTACTCTATTCAATTCAGGGGTAAAGGAAAATTTAGAAACCTTGGAGCTTGGAGAAAGTGCGAGGGGCTATTGTCTGAGTAGCATTACGTCCGTAAGTACGGAGACCCCATAGTTAAAAAAGAGACACACCCAGCGATGCCAGTCCAGTAATATTCGGACTTGAGCAGGCATCCTTGAGAATGATTATCATTCTTGGGAGGGTAAGGTTTTAGACCAAACAAAGTGCTGGGTGTGCTCACGCGTGCCTCAGTGATTATATCAAGTAGGATTAGTTCTCTTTCCACTAAATATTCTTGAGGTACCCGAACTATGGGTGGGAGGTCACTAGGGGAAAAAGTAGGACACCTAGGTCCCTTAGTCTGAAGTCTCCCAATGCTTTGCAAGCCAATCACTGTTAAATCTGAGTATTGAGAGACTGGGAAGAACGAACAGACAATAGCCCGCCCACAAGTGTTGATGAAAAGAACTGGTGACTTTATTAGATGTGTGTATATTAACGCAAGCTGAAGGAGATTGCATATGACATTATTGATAGACATAGGATGATGCTATTGATGAACATGAAGTGTTTAAATGTATTCTGAGCTTGAAGACATGCGTTGGACAGAAGAACCTGTTAAACTTGAAGAACTGTAGTAGAGTATTCTGTATAGCTGATACATGTTCTATTGTACCTTGTACCTTTCCAAATAATGTATTAAGTGTTTTATTGCACCCTTGAAGGGCATACAAAAGGTTATCTCCAAGCTCCAGAAGTGTACGGTTTATAGTAAAAGAAGAAGTCGTTTAGAGGATTAAGACTCTCTCTTATGATAACTTGTTTAGATCTACAAACAGCGGGGACATACACCAAGGGGGATTTGTATTACATAACAATGAAACGTGGTACTGAGATCCTGCTTATAACATCTTTAAGGTGATAGTTTATTGTACTATCAAAGGGTGGACAGTTGAAGTCGTATAATTGGATGAACGAAAGTATATTGGTTTAATATTGGTTTGCCGTGCGTATTGCGAAGCGTACGCCACGTGTTACGTGGCGTGGTGCATTCGCACGGTAAAATACGCGCGCACACACTCGCATTACAACAGTTAGCTATTTATATAATTTCATATTGGTTCTGTTACACTGTAATTCAGGAGCAGATAGTATTCGGTTTATTATTAGTGTCTATATATATATATATATATATATATATATATATATATATATATATGTATATAGTGATTATATGTACATTGTAGTGTTATTAAAGGTTTAGGTAATAGGAAAGGTGTCATGCCTGATATCATATTGAAGCCCTAATTATCAGCAGCTGTCCGGTGCAGTCGGCGAAGAGATCGCACATTGCATACTTTAGTTATTGATATTAGAGAGTAAACCTTTGTATGATACTGGCTATGAAAAGGAGCAGACCCCCTGGAGAGAAGACCCCCACCTTTGGATTCCTTAGATTGAATCAACCTATTACCTGTCTGGCCTGGACCCACCCAACGTCTGGACCTATAGAAACAATCTACGTCATCTCTATTGTTCACAATGAAACACTGACTGTATATATATTAGCTGCATCTCACTGGGGCCCCAGTCAACTCTGACACAATATTCTATACAGAATATTGTCCATCGGGTCCGGTGGTTGCGCAGCGTGCGCAAGCGATTGCATTTGGTATGTACTTATCTTTTGGTATTGGCTGTGCTGTACTGTACTTTATCATAATATAATAATGTATTGAATTGTTGATTATTTATATCTGCTAAAATAAATTACTTTGTGCTTTGGACACACATTCAATTGATTGGGCAATGCTTATTTTAAAACGATAGAATTACTTTAATAAAGTTGTCATAGACAGACAGAGACGGGAGAGCTATGTACTGGTTACGCTGTTGTAGACGAATCAGGATGTGGTAGAAGCTGAACCCCTTGGTCCACCTCACTCAGCCCAGGTGGCGGAACTAGTAGCATTAAGGAGAGCGTGTAAGTTGGCATAGGGTAAATCAGCCAATATATATACTGACTCTAGGTATGCCTTCGGGGTAGTGCACGATTTTGGTGCCCCTTGGCGTCTTAGAAACTTTACGACAGCAGCAGGTACGCCAGTGGCACACTCACAACACATAAAAGGACTTATGACAGCGATACAGTTACCCAGAACAGTAGCCGTCATAAAGTGCAAAGCCCATACCTTTGAAAAAGATCCAGTGTCATTGGGCAACAACAGGGCAGACAAAGCTGCTAAATGGGCAGCAGGGCAGCTTATGACTGTATCGACTGAGACTATGATGGTTTTTCAGACATTAGACATGCAGAAATTAATTGAAATGCAAGATTTGTGTTCCCTGCAAGAAAAGGCGGTCTGGAAGGCGAAGGGATATGGTCAAGAGTCCTCAGGACTCTGGAGGGATGGACAAGTTAAACCTGTAGCTCCCCGAACGTACTATCCAAGCCTGGATGAAGCAGCACACGGCCTGACTTACCTGGGTAAAGAAGGTATGTGCAAACTGGTGAGAGCATACTGGTGTGCTCCCGGATTTTCCTCTCAGGCTGGTAAGAAGGCAATGTCATGTCTTACTTGTTTGAGGAAAAATGTCAGGAAAACTATTCCAACTGAGCCATCCCACATCCCTCCTACAGACGGAACTTTTCAGGTAATACAAATTGACTATATCCAATTACCACCGTGCAGGAATCTAAAGTATGTGTTAGTTTGTATTGATGTGTTTCCGGTTGGGTAGAAGCATATTCGGCAGCCACTAATACTGCTGTGTTCACTGCAAAGAAAATTGTACAAGACTTTGTATGTAGGTTCGGTATCCCTAGAATCATTGAAAGTGATAGGGGTACCCACTTTACTGGTGATATCTTCCAAAATATGTGTAAACTCATGGGAATCGGTAGCAGACTTCACACCCCTTACCGACCACAAGCCAGTGGTAAGGTGGAGAGAGGTGGAGAGAGTAAATGGTACTATAAAGAACAAGCTTGGTAAGGTAATGGCTGAAACTGGGTTGGCATGGCCTAAAGCTTTGCCATTGGTCCTCGATAGCATATTAAGAGGAGGTCTAGGAGTGGTCCGAATGCTATGGAGGACCAATGGCAAAGCCTCAGGCCATGCCAACCCAGTTTCAGCCATTACCAGATAAAACTGAGACCGACGACATAGATCTGTCACTTGTGAGTCTGTTCCGGGAGACCTAAAGCCTGCAGTTGAGACACCTGAACCAGAGACGTTGCCCCAGAGCTATCTTTCCAGCGATGGAGTGGCGGTTTTTGTTTTTCTTTTGTTCCAGGATTTTCCTTGTTTTTACTCTTTCTAGGACATTCTATTTTTGTGAAGGAGGATGGAGGACGGAGGAGAGTTCTGGTAGTGATACGGATGAAATGGAGGCAGAGGAAATGTTATTAGAATACTCAGAGCAGCCCATTATCAAGCTTGGTCCGGGGGTTATGAAAAGGTCTGCTAGCTCAGGAACTCGGAGGCAGTGTGAGGGGCTTTTGTCTGATGAGTGTTGTATCTGCAAGTTTTGCGACTCCCTAGTTGAAGAGAGATGCATCCAACTATGCCAGTCCCCCAGTACTCTGAATATAGGCGGGCATCCTTTGGAGGATTATCACTCCCTGGTTGGTAAGGTGCTAAACCAAACCGAGTGTTGGGTGTGCTCTCACGTGCCGCAAGGGCAGCATAATATAGGACTAGTGCCATTCCCTCTAAACATATCTGAAGTACTCGAATTGAGGGGTGGGAGGCCCATAGATGGGAGGTACAATAACACTAGGTCCCCTAGTCTGATGCTTCCACAATACTCCATAGACAGATCTTTGCTGTGCCTAAATATCTCTCATGCAAAACGTCTGGAGAATTGGGAAGCTGACCCATCAGATCAGACAATGGCTCGCCACACTCATTTTAGATGGAGACTCACAAGGTCACCAATAGGCAGGAATGTTGATGGAAGTCAAAAATTAGGGCGTATAACCAAACATAAGAAGGTATCCATTGGAAAAGTCTCTATAGATAATTGTAAAAATGTCATCCATGCGGACACGTGTCTCGAGCAAATGAAGACACTGGGCATGGGTAGTTTTATCAAAACTCTGTGTGATATAATTAATGGGCATACTGTTCCTTATGTTCTCCCGGATGATGTGTATTTTGTTCGTGGAAGGAAATCTTATTCCTGGGTGACTCCAAGTTCCAAGGGCTTGTGCTTCTTAGCTAAACTAGTTCCTGAAATCATGACTATTACTCATGAAGAAATGGTTGGTATTCACAAGACTACATCACCACCATACGTACACACACAGTATGAACACCGTGGCAAGAGAAATATGATTCCTGGTGAGGAACCCATAGCTACAAAATTGATTAGTGAAACTGCTGGTTTACAAGTTATGGTAGCCCTAGATCTCACCAGGACCGCTCGGGGAACATTAAACTTTAAATATATCCAAGACCTAGCTAAATTAATAGATAATATCACCGAGATGTATGATGACACTTTTAAGTATACTGGAAGGGAGCTACAAGCGTACAAGAAGGAGTTGGTGCAACATAGACTGGTACTAAATTATCTCACCTCTATTACTGGTGGGTACTGTGTGACACTGGCCACCCAGTTTGGTGTAAAATGTTGCACGTACATCACCAATAATACGGATGACCCTAAAGAGGTTATAGACCGGAAGATGGATGAAATTTTGCAACTAAAATGGGAATTTCGAAAGAACCATAATTCTTCGTTATATGAGGTCGGGGAAAAGGTGGCAGGTTGGTTCTCGTGGTTGAACCCTGTAAAATGGTTCTCCGTTCTGGGGGAGTGAGTACAGGAAATGGTTGCTAGTGTAGGTAAGCTCCTTCTCCTTATACTGGGTGTCATCTTAGCAATTGGTTTATGTGTCAAATGTGTTCCTACTTTGTTGAAATGTGGAAAATGGTCTCCTAGGAGTAACACTGAGAAAGAGACTGAAAGGGTGGTACCAGATACCGAGATCATGGTCTGTGAAGATGTATTGTATAATCCTGAACTTGAAACGGTAATTGGGTGATAGTTTGTTACATTATCAAAGGGTGGAGCTGTCAAAGTCAGCAAATTGGATAAAGTCATTTCAATTAAAATCGAGCAACCTTGGTTGTCTTTGTCTGAAAAGATGCGTACGGTACGCTACGGCGTACAAGGGCACGCTACGGCGTGGAAGGGCGTACGCAGCTACTACACGTGGTAGCAACAGTATTTGGTCTTTTACCATACATTCACACAAACACGCATACTTGTAGAATAGTACACATTAATGGTAGTTGCAACACATAGTCAGTTATGTCGAAATATAGTAGTATTTATGTGTTATAATATAAGTTATATGCACATTAGTGAAATATATGGAACAGGTTGAAGGAATCATATCATGTGTGGTAAACCTCTTAACATTAGCTACTGTTTGGTTCACTCTGCGAAGGAATCGCAGAGTGCATACACAAGTTATAATTGATAGGGAATTATGAACTACTTAAGACTAAGGAATCTTGGCGGGAAGAGCAGAGCATACCCCCTGGAGAGATGACCCCCTCCTTTGGATTCCTTAGGATGAACTAGCCAATGATTGACAACCCCTTGGACCTTCCTGAAACCTGGACCAACAGAAGCAAGCTATACCATCTTCATTGTATTACTGTATTTCTGTGTGCATATAAGCAGCAGCTTCACATCTAGTGTTCAGACATCTTGTCCCCAGACTTCAGGATTGAATGACTGCACACTGGATCCAGAGCGCCTGCGATAAGTAACGGCTGTACTTATTATTATTTCGCTAGAATTATTCTGCTACTTTTTTAGAATAAATCTTAGTGCTTTGGAAACACAAATCGAGGTTCGACAATCGTTATTGGTTAGCGACAATACGCACTTAACATATCATAACGTTGTTCAACATAACATAGTATATAAACATTAACCATAGGTTCATCACCGTTATTCCTTACACTTACACACTTCCTTCACATATGTATCCTTAATAAGAATCAGTATTTATAATATTGATTTAACTATCACAGATATCAGACAATAGAACTACACAGTTATAGGTATATAAATAGTTAAATCCACATTACAAATCCACATATAGCTATATGGATATATATATTAATGATACTTATCAAGTCCTTGTATCCTCGGTCCGATTCTTTATCTGCAATGTAGGGAACGTTCCTGTAGTGTAGAATCCTTTCTTGTAGCTTAGTGTAGGTTTTCTGTACTATAATGTGTATATATAGTTTCTGTAATGTAATGTATCTTTTCTGTAGTGTAATAGAATAGTGTAATATATATCTTTTCTGTAATGTAGTGTGTCTCTATTAGTGAGTGTTCCTAGTGTATTTTCTGTAGTGTAATGTGTTGTTCCAGGGCAGCAGTCCGGGTCTGGACTTTTATAGTCCAGACCTGTTAACTCCCAGCAGCAGCGTGTGTGGTGATTCACCACAAACATGTGCAGCTTCTTGTGTCCAGGGGTGATGATGTCATCACCCCTGTCTGTTCTCCCCACTGTGTATGTGTCCAACAGTAAAAAGCCAGTGACCCTCCCAGTGTCCCAACACCCTCCTTTGTCTATGGTCAGTTTCAGATAACAGCTTTGAAACCTGAATTATGTGTGGGGTTTTACAAACACATGCAAAATAGCTGTGTTGCCATGTGGCTGGGAGTATGGGAGATACTTTTGAACAATGCATGAAATGGCTTGAGAATCATATCATAGGAGAAGGTTCTTCAACAGTCTCCCTGTTGTCGGAAAACCGACACTACAAGTTAGAAGTTACCTGTCCCTAGATTTGGTGGTGAACTAAAAAAAAATAAAGAGAGAGGGAGAGAGAGAGACCCTGATCATTTTCAACTCTCTCTTCCTCTCCCTACCAACTATGGAGGAGATAAAAAAAAACTCTTATGCTATTAGCGCACAACAGGAAAAAACCTCCTAGAGGGGGAACCATAGTGGAAAAAAAAACACCCTTTCCCCGAGGGTGTGAAGAGCAGGAGAGAAGAAAGGAGAAGAGGAAAAGAGAAAAAGGCACAAAAGAATAATAAAAAAAACAAAGACATTCATTTAAAACAGATCCCATGCCCTCAAAGTCCATGATGCCCTCAAAGTCCATGATGCCCGCAAAGTCCATACCCCCCCTTTCCTTAATAGTTCATCATTTGTTGTCCTTTAGTCTTCATGTGTTACTAATACCAATATAATGAGAACTATTATGGGATGAATGAGAAAATGATACTTTGGCATCATGTTCCAGCTTGATTGTAGCTTGATTCCCAGAAAGTTTCTGCAGTATGTCTTCTTCCTTCCCGAAGTCGAGCAGCCAATTCTTGAGTTTTGAACCAAAACCAAGTAGAATTTTCTGAAGCCTCACAGTAGTATCTGGATGGGTACCTAGTTGCTTCTCTGGGGTTGCTGGTGTTCTTCCTATCTCCTCCACTACATCCACACCTACAGTGGGAGAAAGAGTAAAATATGCTCCTCGGAGGAGTGTCCCTCTTGGAGCGCTGTTAGTTGCATATACAGTACAACATGTAATCAGGGTAGCGCTCTAGGATTTTCCTTTCCTTACATTTTGGTTCTCAATGATCAGTTAAAACTTTTTTTTTTTTTTTAATTTTATTTGGAAGGGGTATGATTTCTCAATTTACCCATCTCAATGAGTACAGAAGCACTCTATTGAGTTAAGGAGGCTTGTGTGGTTTTCACTTGATCAACGTGGACCCAGAGAACTTTACGTCTTCTCCGAGAGTCTTTCTTTGTAGTCGTTGGCCTTTGTAGTTTTAGCATTGTATCACCCAGGATTTCAAGGACCTGATATGGTCCCTCCCAGTTTACATCCCAGGCCCCTGCCTTTCGGAATGTCTTGATCATTACCAGACTATCTGCTGGAGGCATGGGAGTCTCCCCCTGTAGATAGGGTTTGTTCAACTGGATGGCTGCTTATGGCAGCAGTTCTTTCAGGTTATTTTGCACCTGTTGTAAGAACACATCTCTGGCAATCCCCTCTTTGATGGGGTTTGACAACTGTGGTTCATTGGGGAAGCAAAGTGGCATTTTGCGACCAGTCATGAGCTCAAATAGGGTGATCCCTGTTGTCGTTGCCTCAGTTGCCCGAATACCCATCAGTATTGCGGGCAGAGCCGTCACCCAAGAGGAGCCCTTCTCTAACAGTGTCTTGGTCAAATGAGATTTGATTGTTCGATTCATTCGTTCTACTATGCCTGCTGATTGGGGATGATACGGTACATGAAATCGCTGTATTATGTCCAGTAGTTCACAAAGCGCTTTCATGACCTTGCCAGTAAAGTGTGTTTCCCGATCAGATACAGTGATCCTGGGAACTCCCCAACGTGACAGAATCTGTTCCCATAAGACCCTTGCTGTAGTAGTAGCAGAGTCATTTACAGTTGGAATGGCCTCAACCCATTTTGAAAATACATCCACCACTACCAAGGCATACCGACAATTGCGACTGCCAGCTGGTAGTGGTCCTATAAAATCTATCTGTAGGGCAGCCCAGGGTCCTTCTGCACACACTATAGAACCGGCTTGAGAGCTGGAGCTCTGGGGTTCACTTGTGCACACACAAGACACTGTTGTGTGACAATTTCCACTGTCTTTGACATCCCTGACCAGTATAATTTGTCCTTTAAGAGGGACATGAGCTTATCTCGGCCAGGGTGTCCGAGGAGCTGATGGTTGAGTGTTGTCAGCTCTACCTGAAGATGTGCAGGAACAACTGGCAGGGGTTCTGAACCCTCATTGTTCGTATGACACAGGATGCCCTCTTTGATTGACCAGGGATCTTGTGGCATGGTAATGTGGGGTATAAGAAGAGGATCCTTTGCTTGTTCCTCTTCAAATGACACTGGGCTTTCATCCAGAATCTTGTTTCGTATTGTTACTTTATAGGATGATGATACTTCCTTGTAATCTGGGCCTCGGAAAAACCCAGATAAAGAAGCCAGCACATGAGTAGGACACTACATAGAGGACTTTACACAGTAACACAGTTACCAACTGAAGTAGCTGCTAGTAAAAGTCCACACTTACACACACGATTATACATGGCTGTCACACCAGGGCGAACATAGCTGTCAAATAAACAGCAGGGTTTTATGTGACAGCTGACAAATCTATGTTTTGTTTTTCGTTGTATTGTTTTTGTTTTAAAATGTGAACACACACACACACACACACACATGCACGCAAACACATATTGGTTAATATATGAAGATTTGTGTTACCTGAAGAATAAACTGTCTGGAAGGTGAAGAGATGTGGCTAGGAGTCTGGCGGACCCTGGAGAGATGGACAAGGTAGACCAGTAGCTCCCAGAGTGTATCTTCCAGACCCAGCGGAGGCAGCACATGGTCTGGCTCAGCTGGGTACAGAAGGTATGTGCAAGTTGGTAAGAGTATATTGGGGTGCACCAGACATTTCTTCTCAAGCTAGTAGGACGGCAACGTCCTGTCTTGATTGAGAGAATGTCAGGAAAATGATACCAATAGAGCCATCCCATATCCCTCCTGCAGATGGGTTTTTCTCCAGGTAAAACAAATCCACGTCATCCAATTACCACCATGCAGGATCCTCAGGTATACACTAGTGTACCAATGAAATATGTCTGGGTAAAGGTGTATAGAAATGTGTCTAATGTATTACTATGTCATACTCAAAGCTTTTGTTATTCAAGGTGATAGCCCTAGAGTTATAATAAGTGATAGGGGTATTCATGTTATTGATAATAAAAGTATAATGTATGAGTAGTGGTAACAAATTTCATACTTTCGATTAGCCACAAACCAGTGTGAACATAAATTAACGGTACTAGGTAGAACAAATTGAATAGAATAAGAGTTGGAACTTGATTGAAGTGGCTGATAACTTTGGCCACTAGTCCTTCCCCGCTACCAAAGATCACTCCTGGGCTGCCTCTTAACCTGTCGATTTTTAAAATGTTCTTGACCCTTCTTGGGATGAGTTTGTAACTAAGAGGCTAGTTTAGACCTTGAGAGGGAAGGTAAATGGTGAGACAGCAACCGAGAACGTTCAAAACACTGTTTCCTGAAAAGTCACACTAACTGTCAGGATGTTGGACCGGGAGAGTAAGTTGTGGAACAGTAATTTCCTAGGCTCAAGTTATTTGACAGACAGGTACCAGGTGTAGACTACCAGCATCACGTATTCAAAGGGTAGCAGAGACACACTGGTGCCCACTTCACCCACTGCAGAGAGGCCAACACTCAGAGAAGGGTCCAAGTGCACTCATGAATCTGTTCTGGGAGGCCTCGAATGCAGTTAGTAGCACCTGAGCCAAAGGCTAAGACAGTTGTCAAGCATGAAGTTGTAGTTTTTCCTTTTCTGTGTTTTTCTCATCACATTTTCTTTTCAGGACGGTCAATTCTTTTGATTGTTGACAGGTGACAGAGGCTGGTTCAGGTAATGATATTGAGGTATTGGGGATGAAGGAGAAGTTAGTAGCACAATCGGTCCAGCCAATTACTATATTCAGTTCAGGGGTAAAGGAAAATTTGGAAACCCTGGAGCTTGGAGAAAGTGTGAGGGGCTATTGTCTGAGTAGCATTACGTCCGTAAGTACGTTGACCCCCATAGTTGAAGAGAGGTACACCCAGCGATGCCAGTCCAGTAATATTTGGACTTGAGCAGGCATCCTTGAGAATGATTATCATTCTTGGGTGGGTAAGATTTTAGACCAAACAAAGTGCTGGGCGTGCTCTCACGTGCCTCAGTGATTATATCAAGTAGGACTAGTTCTCTTTCCACTAAATATTCTTGAGGTACCCGAATTATGGGTGGGAGGTCACTAGGGGAAAAGTACGACACCCAGGTCCCTTAATCTGGAGTCTCCCAATGTTTGGCAAGCCAACCGCTATTTCATGTATAAAGAAACCTGAGTATTGGGAGACTGGGAAGAACGAACAGACAATAGCCCGCCCATAAGTGTTGATGAAAAGGACTGATGACATTATTAGAAGTGTATATTAACGCAAGCTGAAGGAGATTGTATATGACATTATTTTTAGACAAAGGATGATGTTATTGATGAACATGAAGTGTTTAAATGTATTCTGAGCTTAAAGACATGCGTTGGACGGATGGATTATAATCATGTGTTGAATTGTTAAACTTTGCATCTGCTAAAATAAATTACTTTGTGTTTCGGAAACACAATAAAATCACCTATGCAATGCTTATTTGAAAACGATAGATTTACTTTAATACACAAGACCTGGGGTAATTTATCCGAAGGAAGAGGAACAAGGGTCCACGCAGTCCTTCTCCCCATCTCTGTACACCGTCAGCTGGCAGGAACCATACCTCCTACACCCGCCTGATCTTTCCTCCATCAACCCCCCTGACAATCCACTGCTCTTTTTTATACCCACAAAATAGCCTCCGGCTGTAGGGGTGTGTTTACTGTCTGCTGTTCTTAGGATTTTCAGGTAATGGAATACAATACACATTTCCTAATTTAGGTGCTTAAATCAGACACAGAAAGCCACCATATCAGGCTTGTGAATACACTACTAAACATTATCTTGTTTGTCTACAGATGCAGCTAAAAGCACAATATTAGTTCCTCATTTTTAGCCTGTAATGTGTGGTTAACTAGCAATGTAAATAGTAGGGCCAAATATACACAATCTATATAAATGTTTACAGCATAATGTAATGGTGACTATTCACTCCATTGTGTTTTAAACATAACACTTGCCTTGCTAGATTTAACTGAGGAGGGGACCCTACCCCTAGCTAGATCTCCTGTTGTTTAGGTAAACAATGATAGCTTCTGTTAAACAAGTCTGGTCTACCTGATAATATAATTATTGATGTATTGTTTCTGCAGACCTAGAATACACATAGACTTACTCTGTTGGCATAAGTAAACAATAGGAAGCCCTTGGACTAACACTTGCGTTGCATTGTTCCATATCTCATGGCCCCTCATTTGTAGGATCTCAGAAGTATATAAACAAACAAGCACCATATAGTGTAATATATATGGTAAAAACTTATTAATGTAAATCAATATCAAATGCACATACTTAAATTACATTTTCAATGGTGAATGAAAATGGAGGTTAAATCATACCTTGCTAACAGTAGAAGCAATGAGAGGAGCATTGGACCCAGAGACTATTGATTATTTTAATATACTGCCTTCCTACTAACAATTTGGGATGCATTTAAAGCAAGCTAAAGTGTTTATATTATTGCTCATATAGGGTGCCATCATAACCACAAAAGTGAAAGACAGGGAGATCTGAAGCTCTGTCTCAAATGCTGACAAACAAAATATGTTTCTTCCAAGGATAGGCATAATTTTGTCACTTGAAAAACTATTGAATATGTGTTTCCACAGGTGAGGATGCAGAAAAACAGGTTGGTTACACACAGCAAAATATCTCTGAGCATAGTGAGAAAGCAGATAGGTCAATAGCTAGGGCAAAATATCACCCAATATTTGTAAAACAAAGACATAATGATTGATTTCGTTTATAATAAGCTATAAACTACTGGCTGCCATGGATAAAAAATATCTCTTCCTGCCCTACCGTGTGATAGTTACCCTTAGATGCTGATATTTCTGCAGAAGAGCTACAAGCAGCAGTCACTTCTCTCCCAATAACAAATCTCTGGGTACTAATGGTCTTTCAATTGTAGTATATGAAATTGGGGGTGAAGGCATGCTCCCTAATGCTGCTGGAGTCCTCTAACTTTGTGTCTTTTAATGATATAATACACTGAACAAACGAGAAAAAGAGTTATCTTTATGTAAGACATACAGACCAATCTGTCTCTTAAATATAAATATGAAAACTTTAGCTAAAATATTAGCATTACAACTATATAAATCAGCATGTTCTCTCTATATCCTGATGAAACTGGGTTTATGTCTGTAAGTCAACAGTAATTAGTCCAAGGTACTTATAAACTAATTTAAACATTAATATTATCACGCTTGGTCCTACAGTGTAATCTCTCTATATACAGTCAAGGCATTTGATGCAGTGGATAGGGAATTCCGATGTAACTTTGGCCACCTATACGTAATTGTACCTAAATTTATTGTCTGGCTGATAAATAGCAGCCCAACAGACAGAGATTGGGAAAAAGGCTATATCTTTCTCCTAGAGGTAACCAGTAAGGTTGCCTGCTCTCCTTGATTTGCTATTACAATCCCTTGGATTAATTATTGAGGATACTATAGGGAAAAAAAAAACTTTATGTGGATGATATTGCCCAGCAGATGTGGGCTCATCAATGACATGATGTACAATGGGAAAGTAATCGATTTGCCCCAATTAATACATAAGATTAGATTTAGATAGATTCTGTGTAAGTGTCTATGGATAAAGTGTACCTTTATTATTATTAGTACCCAAATGTTTAAAGTTTGTGAGCATGTTTTGCATCCGGTCTTCATAATTGTCTGCTTTGTGGTTACCTAATTAGTTCTTGACAACTGAGCACATAACTGCACCTAGTAGAAGCTTCAACACCATTCATAAATTTTGTGAAATTAGAAACCTTGATAAGTTTATGAATTTGATGGTCCATATTTAGTCCAAGGAATTATCTACAAATGTATTTTGATCAACAATCTTTGTCCAAGGCCTTTACAAATTATATCATTAGCCCTGATATGGAGTGGTGGGAGAATTATTTTTTTTTCCTCATCAATCAATGATGTTCACTGCACATACTGTCATGCTTTCTCTTGAAGGCTATGTCTCTTTTTTCCAATGATCCTCCTGCTATCACACAAGCCAATGATACTATCCCACTGCAAACTGACTGCTGGTTGGGTGATTGATCACTATATACAGAGGGGGAATATTCTAGAATGAACACCAAGAATATTTGTGTCTTACTTTCTAGGATGCTCTGGTAGATTCCCATATGCATGCATAATGGCTAAGTTCCCTATTAATTGAGGGTATCCAGTATCTCAATAACTAGAGCCAAATCGAAAAAAACTACTTACATTTTTGAATTTAGCAACCACAAAATACCCTAAAATCGTTCACATAACCTTAACAACTAAAAAATGTTGTCACCTTCCTGTAACGCTAATCGGAGAGGTGAACTTGATTAAAAAAAAAATAATAATAATCTCTTATTCAAATTCATTTATGAATTCCAACTTTTCCCTAACTTTTTAATGGGGAACTATAACGCTTATACTTGACTTTCAAGCATCTCAATTGCAATATGTTCATCAGTGGTTAACATTAAATCCACATGATGATAGTATTGCTATAGGAGTGGCAGCGAGTCAAAGGGGATTTATTAAAAAAAAATCCTTGTCCATCCTACTGCTTTCCTTTTATCAGTAGAGGAGGGATGGGTCAAATTCCCATAGACATGGCACATTTACTCTCTACCCTCTTGCTACTTTCTGCCTGAATTATCTACAGTGATAATACCATGTAGTGTTTATAAATGGGAATGAATACACTAGCTGATGTTTAATCTAATGGTGGTATCCTTACTTTTGAATAACTAAGGGTGGGGATTTGAACTGATATCTCCCACATTTGTATTGTTGGGCAATGCATGTCAATTTCATTTTTGCACCATGAGAATAACTTGGAAGTTTCTGGCCATTAAATATTTCTAAGCAAAAGGCAGAAGAAACATATTTCACCTATACTTGGTTGCTACACCTTCATCTGATTCCGTATGTAAAATGACGGGGAGATGATGGATGGTAGGATATTCTCCTTTTACCCAAAATGTCTCAATAGTCTTGAGAAACAACGTCACAACTCCTTATGTTAGATAGAACTTACACCTCTTTTCGACTATTTAAAATTGGGATAAGATCTACTTCCTTGTGTGCTAAATGTGGAGGGATGGAAGCTACCTATACTCTCATGTTCTGAGAAAACATATTTTGGGGTTAAACATAAAAATATTTTGGTGTTTTGATATTTAATTTCCTGAGCAATATTACTGATATTCCAATGTTAACTTACCCCAAAATGTGCCTTCTACATCTAATCAAAATAGCTGCACTCCTACATTATCAAAGATATTTTTTTGATAGAAGTCATTTTTTCATTACATGCATTGAAAAAAAATAATAGCAAAGAATCCCTCTTACTGCAAGAAATCATAGAGGGTGCCTGCTAAAGGTTGAGTATATTTCATCTTCATAGTTAGATAATCCTCTTACCAACAAATCTAACATATGATTTCCCACTGCCCACACAAAAATAAAACTAATTTCATTAACTGGCAATGTATGGAAAATATTATTTTTTTATTTCCCTGCATAATGGGCATGGTGTTACACCTAACAAAACAAAAAAATGTAACTTAGAAATACAAAACCATACATCATAAATAAATTGTAATTGTTCTGTTCATGAATCGATGTAGTCTATTGAATGTGCATTTTAGCCCAAGAAAATTACAAAAAAAGAAAAACCAACAACCCAGTGAACAGAGGCAACCTGTGGCTCTCCTAATTTTGTTGAGCTGCAGGTCTCGGCATGCTGGCACTAGAAGTCACTTAAGAGCTGGAGAGGTACATATTCCTTAACTGTGCTGTACAAAATGCTAATTTAGGCAAAGCATGGCTTTCCAGCTGCTGTGGTACTATAAGTACCATTATGCTAAGACTTGTAGATTCCCACCAGCTGAATTTTTGGTGTGTACCATGCACCCACTAATGTATGCCCATTTCTGCAAAGTACCTTTTAAATAATTTATACAAAACCATGTATGTATTAACATTTTATTTTTGTATTATTGTTTAGAAATAATTATAATTCAGACCGAGGTTCCCCTTGGGGAACATGTTCAACAGGTTGAAGACCTACATACACACAGATTTAGTCAACCTTCCCCCACTACCACCAGGCCAAACACTACAGAGCAACTGTATCTTATAAAAGCCATTTATCACTTTGTGCTCAAACAATTATTAACTTTGACACCTCGGCCAAGTAAATAAAAATTGTCAAGATTTCAGCAAGGGCATTCTCGGAACTTACCACAAATTACATTTTCCCGCAAGTTAATAAGTAGTACCCTAATTAAATATCTTATAATTAAAAGAGTGTGTTAAGCAGTGTTGTGGCAACCTATTTACTTGAACTACTGATATTCCAATGGAGAAGTGGTGGTGGTGGGAGTAACTACCTTAGTCCTGTGGAAAAGTGTATTCTCTTTTTTCAACTGTAAGGGCTAGTGCAACAAGCAAGCTGTGTCTTATTTCTAATATTTTATTAATCTAATATTATATTAGATATAGAGATGCCTAGTGTGCAAGCATCTCTCCTATGAGGGAAAAAAAGCCTACATAAAATGTAATTCTATCACATAACATAGGATTGACATGGAAACACAAAAACAGTTCCCACATCCATCCTGCATTACGTGAAGAAGCACATTTGTATAGCCTGCACTTTTTAGTATATGGATCAACAATCCTTACTGTGCTCTCGTCCATTTACCAGAAATGAAACATGGCACAAAATGGCAGTTTGCAACTATGTTTGTACACTTAAGCAAAGGAAGGATAAACATGTTTGCAGATTTTATTGATATCAATATTAAAGAAAAAAAACAAACAAAACAATCAGACATCTCATTTAATAAACTCATATATACAACCATTGTAATTTTAGGTCTTCTATAAAATGGATACAGAATAAGAAATTATATATTTTCCCATATGGTGTCATATACAATGTTAAATTACAATGTTAATTCACCCAACTCTTAGTTCAGTCAGTTTTCATTATCAAACACAATGAATTGAAGATGAAGAAAATATTAGTCACAACTGTGCTTTCATGAGGAAAAGAAATACGTGTTTCCTAAATGAATTTTATTTAATCAATTAAAATAAATAAAAACATTTGCTGTAATTTTAAACTAGGAAACAAAATCTCAAAACAACACTATTGTGCCTAAGAAATGGGCAATGTGAAAAGTATATTAGTAAGGTCTCCCAATTGTGAACAGTCAGATTACAGCTCTGGCAGGCTGTGCATTATGAGAGATGTAATTCTGCAACAGAAGTGTAGCAGATTGTTGACACATACAAGGTTAATAAATAGTAATAATACTATTACAGCATGAAATGCAAGGAGGAGAGGGTGAAAAAATACCAATACTATGTAAAGAGAATTAAATCTCTCTGAACCATGTTATTTTTCTGTAAAGCAGTAACTGACCATACAACAGTTACTACTGCCACTATAGCAATATAAAAGTAAAAAGCAACAGGTTGCTTTAAATCCATCTGGGTCTCATTCCACTGTATATTCCCATGCCTTTCTTAATTTTGTACACTTTTTATGAAAGCGACAATGTAGAAAGCCCATAGTAACAGTATTTTATTTTTTAATACCCTATAGTTTTTACAACAGACAACAAGCCTTCAAGTAATCTCTCTTTACCATTGCACTGCAGACACTTGTTCTACAGGTACAACATGATTAGCTGAACAGTATCTTTTTATGTTTGGAATTTGGAATCTGTCCCCTGGATTTTAACCGCCTGAGTGCTTCTCTCATGTGCCGAGGCTGCAGCGGAGGATTCTCCCCCCATTTCTCACAAACGTCCAGGGCTATAAAAAGAATATAAAGAAAAAAAAAGTTACAGTATAAAACGACTACAGCAGACAGTTGTATAAAATGTGCATGCCACAATCCAAAGAGATTTTTGATTATATTTTACACACATACAATTCTCCTTCCCGTACAGATCAGTGCTCATTGTCTTTCTCTACAAACAATACTCACCAATAACTGTGTGTACAGGTGAGAAATCAAGGAGGCAGTGTAACTAAAATACTGCATCAAATTATTAGGGCAGCAACTGATGCAAGCAAGTGCTGGGATTAATTTACATGCTGCCTCAGATTTCCAAGATATACACAGCAGATGTCGAATGAGTACCATTTTAGGAACATTTCTAAATATTCACAATTTATTTAAACAATGTCTGAGGGTAGATAAAGAAATGATTAGCCAGATATGCTGCAAAAAGAATTTATTTAGTGCCTGACTGGAAAACATGTCTACCAAATTGAGAATCATCAGCTGACAGAATATACAGGTGACAGTAACTAGAAAAGGTATGGAAGGACGTCCATCCTGCTGCTTTACACAAATCACAGAGGCCTGACCCTTCTTTGCCCAAAATGCAGACAAGAATATAGAAATGAATCTGATCAGATATACAGAATGTTTCTTTTCTTTCTCATCTTTACGTAGTGGTAAGACAGCTGGAAGCACTACTTCTTGATTGATATGGAATGTAGATACTACTTTTGGAAGAAATGCAGGATTGGCTCTCAACATTAATATCTGAATTAAATATGCGAGAATGGTTCCTTGCACCATAGTACTTTCAATTTCCCTAAGTAGTAACTAGGAATAATAGATTTATAGTCATCCTTTTCACTGGTACTTCTCATAGCGCTTTAAAAAGGGTCATCCAATAGTGTATGAAGGACTAAATAGAGATCAAAAAAAGGTATTATTGAAGTACAGATCCTATTTATGGTTTGAAATAATTAAGTGTAAGCAGTTCTTCTAAAGCTAATTTTGTATCTAAAAGGGCACTTGGGGGAAATGCAATTGGCAGTAACGCGGTCTGCGCACTTTTACTGTTACTAGGGTAATAGTGCGCATTATTACCATTAGTGCAGTAATGTTGATTTCAGCTCGCGTCTAAAATGACCACATTAACAATAATGGTGCACTGGATGCGTTACTTTGACAGTAACGCAGCCAATTGAGTTCCACCCTTCGTGCCAACACTTGTACTTTCAGTGTGGCTAAAGAAAGTACTTTCAGTCCAGCTTGCAAGAGGTTCAGGATGTGTGCAATAGTCACTGAAGTTGGGTTAACTTTAGGCTCAGACCAGACCCCAAATCTTTTCCATAATTTACAGTAAATAGAAGAATAAATCACCATTTCTGAAGTTCCTTTATGTCTAAGCAACTCCTCCTGCTCAATATACAAGTCAGTAAAGCAGAGGTTTTAAATTTTGATATAAAACTGGACCTTGGTTTAGTAAAGCCACCAAAAGAGGTAGAGGTCATTGCTTTTCTCTAAGCATTTACCTGGCCCAAGGATGCCTGAGCCAAAATGGGAAAATAGTTATTACTTCTACTCTCCATCTTGATTTTCCTCAGGACAAGAGGAAAGAATGAAAATGGGGGCGAGAGATGGATATGTTCTCTTATTGGATCAACTAGAGTATATATTCCTTCTGTTCCTGGAACTTTGAGCCGGGAAAGAAATGCAATTGCCCTGACAGATATACGATTTTGACACATTTTTCTTCTGCTATATTTTTTCAAATGGTGTCCGTTTGGACTCCCAGAGACTTTATCTGTTGTGTTGGCACAAAATGGCTTGTTCTTGTTCATAATCCATCCATGTTGCTAAAGAAAATTCATCACATGGACTGTTTTGCGTCTGACTCTCTGCCGATTCATGTGTGTCCCCCCAAGAATATGGACAAGACAATATTTAATTACTTTTAATAAATTATAATAATATTAATAATTATACATCAGAAGCCAAAAATAATGAAAAGAAAAAAACTTCAATGTGGAAGGTAGACACAGGATACATATGTAGAAGATAGTAAGTTGAGTGGAAATAAAGATTAGGGTGTGACATAAGGGTTGGATGAAGGTAAGAGTCATGAGGACGAGACGTATGAAGTAGGAGTGAAATATAACATGGGACAGTATGAGCACGTGAGGAGATTGTGAGGTGAAGATAGGATATGTGTATATATGGGTATTACGTTGATACATGGTGCAAGGAACCAAGGACATGAATGGTATGAAACACGTATGTGGGAAATAAGTTGGAACACGTGTGACGAGGAAAGAACATGTACTCTTTGGTTCTCTAGTTCTGCTAATGTCACTAGCAGTTAGGTAAAAGTTCTCTTGGATGTCACCAGCCAGAAAGGCAGGCAAGTGGAAAATTTATCCAGAATCTGAGAAATTTCCTTTTCTGCACTGGTATAGGAACATATGAAAGTAGGCATCCTGAAGTTGTATAGATTTCAAAGTCCTCTACACTGTTAGTCCTTACAATGCAATTCACTGATTCCATATGAAAATATTTGGTATGTACAAATTTGTTAAGTCTTCTCAAATCCAGAACAGAGTGTAAGGCCCCTAAAGTTTTCTGATATGGGCAGCACGGTGGCTTAATGGTTAGCTGGGGTCATGTGTTTGACTCCCGAACGTGGCCTAATCTGTGTGGAGTTTGTATGTGCTCCCTGTGTTTGTGTTTCTTCCAAGCACTCCAGTTTCCTTCTACAATCCAGAAACATACTAATAAGTTAATTGGCTGCTATCAAATAGACCCTAGCCTGTCTGTGTTAGAGAATTTAGACTGTAAGCTCTACTGGAGCAGAGACTGATATGAGAGTTCTCTGTACATCGCTGCAGAATTAGTGGCGCTACATAAATAAATAATGATGAACTGTCTGCCTTCTTGCTTTGGGGAAACAGGAGAGATTGCTTGATTCTAATTAGACCTTGCATACTTTCATGTAACATTTCTATCTTGCTCGATAATGTTTTTGGACTGGACAAAAGAAGTTTCATTTGGGATACTGGCTGAACTTAATTCTGTATCCACTCTTTATAATGTCCAATAATTTAATGTTATTGGAGACTGCTCCTGACAATAGTCATTGTGAACTTTGATTTGATATTGTTAAGTCTGGATGGTCGAAAGGACTGCGTAGGTGCAGTATAGAATTTCTGTCTGGCAGATTGCTTTCCTGGCCTTCAGCTACTTGTCTCCTTAAACTGTTGAGGAGACCATAAAGTTGGCAAATTTCTATCTGTACGATCTTATAGCAATCTATTTGATTTCCCACCAAATAACGTGTGTATCATGAGGTCTAATTTTCCACTGAAAAGAAGAGCTTCTTGAAATGGAAGGTTAACCACGCCATACTTTTAACTGGTCAGCCGTTGCCCAAGGACATAACCAGAGCGCTTTCCTTGCTACTGCTACTATGGCAAAAAACAATATAGTGTCCATGTATGCCTCACAGAGGAATTATATGTCTTTTGCAAAATGTCAACACTTTTCATTAGGCTTTGTCTGTTCACCTCTCCCTAGATGTCTGTATTGAGGTTTTCACCACATAACTTTAAAGCTCTGTCTACCGATGGTATAGCCAGTCCTGATTTTAATGTTCCTGAAGAAACATGAATCTTTTTCAAAGAGCTCTTTGCTTTCTGTCCATAGGATCCCTTAAAGGACCACTATCTTCCAGTGGAATGGTTGTTCTAGTAGACATGCTACTCTTGGGATTGAACTCGACTTTTGCGCTTCCTCATCTCCAAATAGATACATCCACCCTAGTCCCTTAGAAGTTAGCCTGATGTTTCTCCACTTGGGTCCATTCCTTATATATATATCAGTTCTTTCAATACTTGATGTACATGGAAAACCCTATTTTCCCTAATATGCTCTTCAAAAAGAGAGCTATAAGTTGTTGTAGAAATGTATGTATTTGAGCAAATTTTCTGCATTATCCAAATTAAATAACCTAGGTGTTTCTTTAATTTCTCCTGATTCATCAAAAGAAGAATGTGCTTATATTAATGGAGAATTTATTGTATATGTGGTGATTTCTCTTGTTAGAAATCTGGTTCTTTTAACCGCTTCCATTGTATACAAATCATACTTAGTTACAAATGACTCATCCATTCACCAAGCACCTTCAATTGTTCAGGGGGCTGACTTTTCCTTTTGGTTTCAATATTGCATATAGTATAAAACTCTCCTTTAGAATCCGCTGTAAAGGATTTATCACAAGCTGCACAAATTCTGAGCGTTTTATTTTATTTCCTTTCTTGCTTTTCGAAGGCTATACACGAGTGCTCAAGCAGGGGTTCTTCAGTGTTCTGGGATTGGGCTCAGGCTCCATCTTGCTGCTGACATGTGGTTGCTGCACAATTAAGTGATCACAGCACCATCCTCCTAAACAGGGAACGGTTTTGTAGCATCCTAGAGTTCATATTGCTGCTTCCTGGCACCCAGTGATGATGCACTGCGTGTGTATGAGTAGGCACCACTCCCAGCATGCTCAAATTCCAATCTACAGAGAAATGCTGATCTTGGGTGGCCATACAGACTTCAGTGGAACCAAGAAACCCAAGTAAGTCCTGTACTTTAGCTAGAAAGGTGAGATAGGGATATGTTTGTTGTTTTCTAAAGACAGAAAAAGACATGGAGGAAGAGGGAGCCGGTTTATATACTCTGAAGCGGCGGTATTTGTTTTACCTCTCCCTAGCTAAACAAAATGGAAACATATTCGTTGTAAAGGCTACCATGGAGGAGTAAAGAGGAAAATACTGATTCACAAAACAGGGCTTCGGTCATGATCCTACTGTGCCAAAGGCACTGAAAGACTTGCAGCTCTTCTATAATGAGTCTGAGTTTTTCTGTCAAGAAGTGCCCTGCCTTCTCGGGGTGGCAATTAACCTCCTTCAATGAGGCTATGTCACACTGATGGCATACAGAGAAATAAGTATTTTAAAATGTTACCAAAAGAAAGCCTGTGCCAGGAAATAATAAAAAAAAATATATATACAGTTCAATGGAATACCCTAAATAAATTAAATAAAAACCCCTTGTACAGTGTTAATGACTCGTTTCCCAGACTTGGCCAAGGGTTCAATGGCCAAGAGGAAAATGAGGGGCGAGAGGGGACCGTTTCCCAGACTTGAAAGAACTGTCAAACAGTGCAACAGAAAGTTACAATTATTCTTTTACATATATATTTTCTATTGAAAAGGCCAGTAACAAATAATTACCTTCTTCTACAACCTCTCCTACAAAAACCTTGGAAATTCCGGACATGGCGATGACAACATTCTGGGACACAGAGCAGCCAGTTATGGACTGAATCAGCTGGAAGGAAGATAACAAGAAGCAATATATAAACTCGATATATATACCATAAGTCACTTTTTAGAAGCAAAACTTTGACCAACATATAGGGTACAGTATTTATGTATTTCAGCTGTTTGATTGGGAAAAGCTTCAGTCTGTAGTGGAGCGGGGAAGCATATATTTTAGTTTCTAACAGAAATGCAGTGGAATGTCAAGGTCAATACTGAACAAAATATTGTGCTTTCATAGAACATAAATTAAAATTTTAATTTGGGTGTTTAGTGATCCTTTACGGAGGGGTATATATTGCACTACACAGTATCAAGAGACGCTTCTAACCAAATTCTGATCAAAGTGTGAAAAACCAGAGCAGCCAGATTTTAGATGGGACATAACACTGACATCATAAGATGTGCACATGTTATAAACCAATCCTCCAGTCAAATCATTCCATATTGGATTTGCATAAGTATTGATGACAGTTTACACAAATGCAGATGGGTAATTAACTGATAAGCCAATTGGATTAGGTGTAACAGTTCCACCTAGAAGAGAAAAAAAATGTTTATCTAATTGTTTGTGCAATATGTGCAACAAATTTCGAACTGGGGACCACCTTGATTAAAATGGTATTCAGACAATACTGCTGTAACATTAGGGCAAAACAGTACTTGTAACAAAACTATCAAAAGACAGTTTGCAGGTGAATGTCTCAAATAAACCTTTGCAATTAATGTGAAAACACGATATAGGTTTGTGGGCTCCCAGGGAAAAGGCCATAAATGATAAAAATAATAAAAATAAGGGAGGTTCTAGGGATATCAGCACAGTGATATCTTCAATTTTATCTAGCAATAAAAATACTAAAAAAAACAAAAAACACCACTATCATGCATACTAAAGCTGGGTACACACTACACAGTTTTCATCCAATAATCGGCTACATCAGCTGACATACGATTGCTCGTTCAAAAGTCGGGTCAGTGTGTGCATTGACACGATGGTCGAAAGTCTGCCCAAATGGACGATTGTCGCCTCATTTGTTTGGTCGTTACGTTTAATATTTTCGTTCCAATCTCGTTTCTGCTGTGTAGTGTGTATAAACTTCCGACCAATCCACAACAGTGAGTACGAAATTACAGTCATTGCTCACGACAACATGGCTGTAAAAAGTCGCTAAAGGGACATCCGCTCTTCCCTTTATTGTCCTAAACAAGGCTAGTGTTTATGCAGTCCATGGACCGAGCAATCGGACCATCGGCCGCATGTAAAATTGCTCGGCATACAAAGTTGGTTGAAATTTCTGTAGTGTGTACCCAGCTTAAGACAAAAAAAAAAAAAGTTTAAAAAGCTTCAAACAAACATATCAGTGCAGGTGGAACTGTTATCTTAAGTACATGGTTGGCAATCTAGACCAAGAGACACTCTTACAGACTACTTGTATGGCACTGAATTGAATTAAACCTCACTAATGCATGGATGCATCTTTCAAGATGTATGTAAAGGCATCACAGGTGGCCTCAAAAAGTACCTACCAGAATGGTGTACATGACCATATTTCCCTGAAAAGTGTGTATAAGGCTGCAAAGTGGCAGCATTATGACAAATATAAAAATTGTATAGTGATGAAAATAGATATGGATTTGTACTTGTTATAGTAAAAAAAAAATATCTTACATTTTAGCTATATCCTTTGATATAGCCTGGCCTATTTCTAGCTGCTACACAGGAAAGACTGCTCTGCACTTTGTTACTGGAAATAGCTATGCAACAAATTAGAAGGTCCTTACTATTCTACACAGCTATAGAAAACAAAGATAAATTTGTTTAACTGTGCCAGCAGGGAAAAACATCCCATGACTCACAGATTGGGAGCAGAGTTGAACTCGCTCAAGGTTAGTACAATCCAAGAGTTTTTTGTAACAACGCTGAGAGTTCAGCTCTTCCGCCCATTTGCCAATCTTAGGTTCTTTTTTTATGCTGTCTACGCTCAATGGTCACAATTAATTTTTTTTATGGTATGGAAATAAAGAAAGAAAAATTGTATCCATATATTTCTATTTATTTTATTCACTTTATAGGTTTTGCATTTTAAGTAATAGTTGGAGAGGCAGGAATAAGTTTTACACACAAGTCAACAGATTTATTATGATCCAATACCCGTTTAATGGCAGCTTTAGGGAACGCAGACCGACGATACATCTCATAGCGATTCAGCTGTTCTTCTGAAAAGGAGGACACCAAAATTCTACAGAAGGGAAAAGTGCCATTAACATGAGTATCGCTTTGAAAGGTTTGAACCCGGATGTTTATCTTCCCCAGTAACAAATTTTTTTTTTGTAACCAAGGCCTTTTATTGAAGAATTTAATAAATGATAATATACAAACATAACTTACAATAAAACAAAGCACCAACTGTTTTTTTTTTTCATTGCAAACAAAAAAAACCATCCAGTTTACCCATCTACCCATATCATCATTACTGCCATACATCTTTGCAGCACAAATTATTTGTAACGAAAAAACATAGGAGAACGAAAGACCACTGACCTACAGTTGACAAATTCCATCGACAATGTAATATGGTAGTACCACATTGGCACTGAACAAAAAAGATATAAGGGGTCAGACCCCAGTACATCCATCAGTGCTGCGCAGGGCTGGCAACAACCCTCTTCTCTGGGGTTCGGGGAGAGGCAGGGATTGGTTGGGGTTGCGAGTCCCTCACCCAAACCCACCATTGTCATCCTGATGGGGGTGACTAACAAACTGTGACTTGTACCCATGGTGCCAGACCTTGTGATACTTATACATGGCCTTCCTACTCTCACAATGAACTGTTCATGTTTCCACACCTCATTGACTAAAGCAGTCCAGTTGTGAACACTAGGCGGTTCAGACGCCATCCAATCCCTTGCAACCTGGCCTAGAAAGCTAGAGTAAATATGTATTTAAAAATCCGCTTATTAAAGCTCTCTTCTAACGTGATGCCAAAGTGACAGACCCTCGGGCACAGGGTGGGGGCGACTGGTAACGTGGAGATGTGACCCCATATCCTATTAAAAAAAAAGCATGAACGACTGGACACGTCCACAACAGGTGCCCACGGCGGCGCCGCACTTGGAGCACTCAGTGTATCGACCAATTTTGTGCAAGCATGCTGGGATGAAATACATTCTATAGCGCATGTAGAAATGTACCTTATGAAACCGCAGACAAGAGGTGGCATCTCTGGTACCCCCTACCACCAGACTCTACGCCTCATCCTAGAAAACACCAAAGTCAGCCTCCCATCTACTCCCGAGAGGATCCAACCCCTTCGAGGACACTTGAGGCAACAACCGAGAATAAAATAGCAATATCGTCTATCCAGAGGCACTTTAATACAATTTTAGATTAAATGCAAAACGTTTCAAATACAAATACCCTACATCAACAACAACAAAGGAAAAGAACATAAAAGTACTATAAAACATCATTAAACATATGGTATGGATAAGGCACTTCTAACAGTACTGCGGAGATACAAAAAAAAGGTGCCAATATGTAAAGGATTTAATTAGTTAGCAAAAATCCCTGGAATTCAACAATAATTCTCTAGAAACAATAACCAATAACAGAGCAAGGACTGGGCATTTAGGAAGCCAGTCACTGACTCATCCCCCCAGCGGCTTTAAATGCATATTGTGACCTTGACCAGCTGTCCATTGAGGAAAATAGGGATGGTCTCCAGTCATCCACTTTCTGGCTATGCTGCCTTCGCTAACACAATCAAGTTGAACACATACTGGGATACAGGTTTGCCCAAACAAGTTTCTAGGTAGAGCCTAAATACACATATGCTGGGTAACATACAACCCCCATTCTCTGGGTACATTTTCCTAAAATCTTTGAATCCCGGGAAATTCCCGTAACAAATGCCACAATGTTAACATTCGGTGTAGCTGAAGATGTGCGAGATACACAATTGTATTTGTTGGAATCTAACAAAGGATTTAGTCTCCCTCCCCTTTCCAACACAAAGTCCCAATCCTCATCTGTCTTCTTCCCACTTGTCTTAATGACATAAAACAGCTTTCCTAGAAACTTACTGCATTTTCTGTATTTCATCTTCATCTACTTTCTGCTTCTTTTCTCTTCTCTCCTTTACTTCAATCTTCACTTTTTTAGCACCAAGCAAATCTGAGGATTCTCCTGTCAGCGCTACAGCAGGACTTCCAGTTGCTTTCACCTAACAAAATATGGTGTGAGACAACACAAAACAAGTGAGAGAAGCATTGCACCATGATACAGAACATGTGAGAGTTCAGCAAGTAACAATAAAGCAACAAATTGATTCCCTACCTGCCTAGTTCCTAATAAGTAAGACACATCCTTAAGAAGTAACCACATAATTTAATAAGAAATAAAAATATAGCTATTATACATATAAGAGGCTCACAAAAAAAACAGCATAGACATAATGTCCAATAGAAATTACGGTTCATTGACAGAAGCATATTTCTTTTCTCCCATGTTTGATCTATCATGTACCACATATACTGCTTTTCTATTTGAAAAGACCCTGTTAATGCTTTCCTCCTTTGTGCATACATTATAATTAAAATAAATATATCTATATCGCTATCTCCCAAAGGGTTTGATGCTTTCTAGGTAGACTAAATTTTGTACTGTGTCTGTAAGAGCTTCATGCTGGCCACAACAATTCACGCATGAGGGAAATATACTCATGTGATTTAGCCCTAAGGGATTGTACATGTGCTTCTTCAACTATATCAGGACACATGTGGATACGTTAGTTGTGGAGGGGAACAAACATATCCTTTTTTTGCATCTGCATAGATGATCCTGCATTATGTACATAGGCTGTACTAGTTTTGAATAGGGATCAATGACTACTAAAGACATAATAACATGAGCATATATGCTGAATCACTGCAGTACAAAGAATAGAAATAAAAAATGTTCTATTTAGTTTTTATTCCTTTGGCACCATGTATACCGACTGTCCTATGACATTTTCCATCCCATGATAGACTCCTAAGTACAACTGTTTATATTCTGATGCAAGAACATAGTTTACACTACACGCACAAAAATGTGAGTCTTCAGAATTGTGTGTGGAATTCCACAAAATAAATTATATTAAATTTAACAATTATATTATCAGAATATTAGTAATCTTATAAAAATAAGATTGTTTGATGATCAAGCAGATTTAATAAAGCAAAAAAATGGCCCACACTAATTAGAATTACACTTTTAGCACAAGGACAATCCAACTTTCCATCAAGTGTATTTATGGTGCATGTCCATTTTTTGGACTTTGAAAATAACCTTTTAAAATTATTCTCGGTCGACAATTGAAGGTTTGCAGATACTTTGCAATGTATGCTTGGTGGAAATAATGAAAAAATGTCACAACAAACTTCAACCTATTTTAACTTTAGGGCAATCATTAATTTAAACTTTTATACTACTTAAAGTAATTTGAAAGTGAGGGGGAATTGGGACTTTATTACATTAGTCTCTATTATGTTTTCAAACATATTATTACGTGTCCCATTGAAAGTATAGGGATGAAATTGGGAAGTATTCTCCTATTAATAAGCAACATTGAAATTATTTTTACTTATCTTGGTAAAAAAACAAAAAAAAATCTGTTACTGTCACACTTTATCAATAAAATGTCACAGAGCCAGAAGACCAATACTCTGCTGCCTCGGTGATAATGCGTAATAAAGTGATAAAGGTTTTTAGTAAAAGAAAAAAAGAAAGGAAAAACATGGATTTGAGCTGGGGGCACTCATTGAGTGATATAGTACTATTTTAAAATAAAATGCTTTATTCAATACTTGTAGTGAATTAATATTCACAATGAAAAAGTTGTTATTGGATCCTCATATTAAATATATTAGTCTTTCAATAAAGACCACAGTCTCCTTTAATGTCCTGTTATAATTAATAAGAGTAGCTCAATGAAAGAGTTGATATTCCATCTAGAAATTTAATGAGGATCCAATAACAACTTTTTCATGGTGAATATTAATTCACTACAAGAATATAACTTACATAGTGAGGCAGGGCAGCAGGTACTGCCAATTTCAAATCACCTATTTTGCATTATTATCACTGTTATTTTTTGCTTTTAAATATTTCGCTACTGGTGGCACATTGGCCATTTAGGGAACAAAGTTTTTAATAAAATTATTGAATAAAGCATTTTATTTTAAAATAGTACTCTATCACTCAAGGAGTGCCCCCAGCTCAAATGCATGTTTTTTTTCATTTCTTTTGCTAAATGCCTATGAGTTATGCATGGCAGGGGAGCACCACCCATAGTTATTATTTGTTGGATTTCAATAATATAATTATATATCATAAAACATACAGGGTGAGTGATACCTGGTGCGGTGGTCAATTCCTCTTTTTTTCAAAAAAGTGATAAAAGTTAACTTACTTCTTCGCCATGCAAAGTCAGAGAATATGCACATGCATGACCAGGTTAGCTGGTTTACTCATGCACAGTAGAACTGAAAGCTCAAATTCAGGCTTTTAGTTCCACTAATAAAAAAAAAGTGTTAAAAAACAGATTAGAGCGGCGGTTCCCAAAGTGTGCGCCGCAGGCCAGACATAGAAAAAAAAAGAACACAGAAATTTACCAATCCGCCGGGACCCAGCAGCCTCCTCTCCCCGCAGCAGCTGTCACTGAATATTGACGTCAGTAACAAGCTGCGGGAGAGAGGAGGCTGCTGGGTCCCGGCGCCCGGCAAGTTTCTGTGTTCTTTTTTTTTTCTATGTCTGGCCCGAGGAGTGACAGGGATCGTGACAGCGGAGGGTGACAGCGGGGCAGTGGAGGGGGACACACAGCGTGAGAGGGGCAGTGGAGGGGGACACACAGCGTGAGAGGGGCAGCGTGACAGAGGGCAGAGGAGGGGGGACAGCGTTACAGAGGGCAGAGTGTCTGGATGCAGAGGGGGCAGAGTGTCTGGATGCAGAGGGGGCAGTGTGTCTGGATGCAGAGGGGCAGTGTGTCTGGATGCAGAGGGGGCAGTGTGTCTGGATGCAGAGGGGGCAGTGTGTCTGGATGCAGAGGGGGCAGTGTGTCTGGATGCAGAGGGGGCAGTGTGTCTGGATGCAGAGGGGGCAGTGTGTCTGGATGCAGAGGGGGCAGTGTGTCTGGATGCAGAGGGGGCAGTGTGTCTGGATGCAGAGGGGGCAGTGTGTCTGGATGCAGAGGGGGCAGTGTGTCTGGATGCAGAGGGGGCAGTGTGTCTGGATGCAGAGGGGGCAGTGTGTCTGGATGCAGAGGGGGCAGTGTGTCTGGATGCAGAGGGGGCAGTGTGTCTGGATGCAGAGGGGGCAGTGTGTCTGGATGCAGAGGGGGCAGTGTGTCTGGATGCAGAGGGGGCAGTGTGTCTGGATGCAGAGGGGGCAGTGTGTCTGGATGCAGAGGGGGCAGTGTGTCTGGATGCAGAGGGGGCAGTGTGTCTGGATGCAGAGGGGGCAGTGTGTCTGGATGCAGAGGGGGCAGTGTGTCTGGATGCAGAGGGGGCAGTGTGTCTGGATGCAGAGGGGGCAGTGTGTCTGGATGCAGAGGGGGCAGTGTGTCTGGATGCAGAGGGGGCAGTGTGTCTGGATGCAGAGGGGGCAGTGTGTCTGGATGCAGAGGGGGCAGTGTGTCTGGATGCAGAGGGGGCAGTGTGTCTGGATGCAGAGGGGGCAGAGTGCCTGAGGGCAGAGTTTCTGGATGCAGAGGGGGCATTTTTGCATACAACTAAATAAGTATTTCTGTCCTGACCTAAATACTTATTACAATTTTTTGACCCAACTACTTCTAAAACAGGACTGCTCAATAATTATTTTGGAGGGGTGCCTTGAAAAAATTTGGTGACTTTAAGGGTGCCGCAAACTGCAAAAGTTTGGGAACCACTGGATTAGAGTATTAAAAATATTTTAAAAACTTTGTCTATTGATAATAGCTGTATTCAAATAATTAAGCATTTTTTTCATTCATTTTCTTCTGTTATCACCATCCTGAGAAAACACAAGTGTTCTGGTGATAACACTGCAATGCTTGTTAAATACTCTTCCCCATGCAAACCCAGGAGAATCTGACTATTCAGTGGTCAAAGTGGGGGTGTACATGTGGTATGTCACACCGCCACTTGTCCTACTTCCTTCATTGTAAAACTATCAGCTTCCATTTCCATACCACCACTTCTAAGTTTCCACTTAGTGACCCTATTGATGCATTGAACATATAAAATCCATTTTCACTGGTACTTGGGCTTTTCATCTTTTTACAAATTTTCTCTCTCTCTCTCTCTCTATATATATATATATATATATATATATATATATATATATATATATATATATATATATATATATATTAAATCACTCAAGGTAAAATAGATTTTTTTACTTTTGGAAGCAGTCAAGCTATAGGGGACATGCACAAGTGTTCACCTGCTGCAGTATATTGCTGCTGTAAAAATGGCTTCAAGTCAGTGAAGACACCAGATTGATTTAAAACGTTTTGCTGTGTCTGCAGCTTACACAACTCTTTTCTGGCAGTTTTATTTTAATACACTAACTTTTTTCAGACAATTTAAAACATGTTAACATACTTTAATTGGATCATTCTTATTTGTGGTCTATTTCTTCAATGTTCCTGACTTCGTTTCTACTTTTGCACTATTTACAAGACGCGTGTTTGTTTTTTTTTCTCACCTCATTATCCCCCTCTTCCGATTTTTCCAGTTGCTCTACAACATCATCAGCGAGTCCCTTATCTTCCTCGTTCGGTACAGCTGGCTCGGGTACCTCCATAGCTAGATCCCCTGCATCAAAAGGACCTTCTGACATCACAAGGTCATGTGACTGCTGTAGTCACATGGGTAATAGCCAGATTCACTGCATCGAAAGGACCTACTGACATCACCAGGTCACGTGACTTCTGTGGTCACATGGGTAATAACTAGATCCATCGCATCGAAAGGACATTCTGACATCCCAGGTCATGTGACAGTTGTAGTCACATTGTACACAGGGGCGGAGACTGTTGCAAATGTCTCTGTGTAGCTACTAAAAGTAAGGGAGAATTAGGTAGCGCAATCTTCTAGCAACAAGCATTTCAATATGTCTAAAATAGTTTTCCCTGTTACACTTAGTCAGGTGTAAGGTGCTTTTCATGCATTAATCCCAGAGAAGAGTCTTAAAAACATGACACTTTGAAGTGTATTAGCCATGTCAGCAATTTGAATAGTCCAACATTGTGAATGATTATTACTAAAGTTGCATTACATGTACTATGTTTTTTAGTGCTATCACTAAATGACATCTGGTTAATAATGGACAGGGAGTGATTCTAATTGTGCTTTGGCTTTGCTGTAGTCAACTTATGACTCCCATAGTGAATTCCACAGTGGGTTCTGTCCCAACAATAGAGGAAGGCAAATCTGCTTATCAGATTGCAGTACTTTAATAGCAATATGGTAAAGGTTGGAGGATGAAGCAAATTTAACAAGTTATTTCTGAGAGCTTTGAGGTGTTTTTACAAAACATTTATATGTGAGTACTGCTTATTTTTCATGCTGACTAAATAGTATACATAGGCTTTATATTGTTATTTATGGTAACAGAACCTTTATATTTCTTTACTTGACAGATAAAGAGGAAAAGCAAAAAAATTGTGTATTGTGGAAAAATAACTGCTATGGGGTAAATTCTCATTCTAAAAATGTATGAATGGATGGTTCAAATGTAAAGGGTGTTAAAGTCAATACATGCATTGCAGTTAATGATGGGTAACATTAGATATCAACAGAAAGAAGGTCTCCCAGGCTTTGGAGAACTTTGGAGAAATGTAAATTACTTTGGCAACAGCCATGGTGGTTTGTAACAGGAAAACTTATTAGAGAAAAGAAGTAAGAAAATCTTGTTCTGTTAGCATTTAATATATAATGCAATATCTTTCATTACATTTCATTTCATTCAAGGGGATGCAGGCAGACATTGCATAACAAAGGTTTGCCATCCACAGCCCAAATGAGCACCTTGTGGTCTTGACTTTCCTATAGTTCACTGGATGACATGTTTAAGAGCCTGCAAACATAGATGTGACCTCTCCTTGAAAACCCTTGACCATCCTGGTCAAAAATAATGGGTTCCTTTTATTCATTAAATGGAAAGCACATATCTTTATTAGAGTTTGGGAATAGACCCTATGGTTTATTTTGCAAATGTAACTGCTATCTGTGAGCATTTGCTATATAAACATTTTAGTATAATATACATAGCACTAACATCATACTTGCCTACTTTTTAAATCTGTACTCCGGGAGATCGGGGTACAGATCATGTGACAGGGTAGGAGGGGGCGTGACGGCATTGTTGCGTCACTATAGCCCCGCCCCTAATATAAAATACAGAAAATTATCAGCACTGAATAGTGGGGCGGGGCATAATGAAGCGCTAAGCCCCACCCCCCGCTATTCAATGCTGAGAATTTCAGCCTTTTACAGAGTCCGGGAGGTTTGCCTACTCTTTTGAAGTCCGAGAGAACTTTCTGAAATTCAAGAGCCTCCCAGAAATTCCAGGAGAGTAGGCAAGTATGACTAACATGCCCTGAAACTTCTGCCATCTTCATGAGGTCAGCTGCTATGGGTTGTTGTATGACGAGTCCCTCCACTATGTCATCTTGTCAACATAATAAAGTCAAGAAAGTAATTTGTGCCACTCAGTTCAAACCTGATGACATCAGGTTAGTGACAAGAGGGAGAGGGACCATCATAGACAAAGTACTTACTACATCTAAAAATGGCAGGAGAGGAAAGTATTATATACACTGTACTAGAGGGTCTATTTAGCACATCTAACCTTGAGTGAAAAGATAAGCAAAGAAAATCAATTTAGTCTTTAATTTTGTTTGGATATATATATATATATATATATATATATCACAAATACGCTCCCAGCTGCCGTGACTTTGGGGGTGTTTGCTATTTGAGGTCACACGATTCCAGCCCGCAGTCTCTCTCTACCTATCACACAGGTTATAGACTTACTGAATCGCCCTCAAATAGCGCTCACACTCCCACACACTTCAGGTTTGCCACCACCTATTGAATACAGGCAATAGGAACCCCAATATACTGTCCCACACTGGCACACAAGGCTTCTAGCTGCTCAAAGACTAGCAAGACCCACACCAGCGAGCAAATGGTTAACTATTCACACCTCCAGACTGTTACACAAATGTAAATGAAAGCACACACTAAGCTTGTTAATCAAATGTATCAACAAATCACACACTGACATTCAAAGGGTTAACTTGGTTGAGCTTATTCTTCTGAACAGGCTAATGGATTTGTTAGAGTATCAAGGACGCAACATATTAAATTATAGATTTAATATATAAAAGTACAGGGCATACAGATATTAAAAAATAGTTAATAAACAATTAATAGATTGAGATAACACACAAGCAGAACAGTTTAAAATAAAAAGGATTAGATTCAGAGTGTCACTTACTTGAATGGCATACTCTCTGCCATGGGAAATTGGTAAGGAAGATGGACAGCTTATCAATGTGAATTGATTTCCCAAAAGTCTGACAATTTTTGTAACTGGTTTCAGTTTTTGAAAGGCACTTCAACACCTGTCCTCACCCCAGGGGTTGTGACTGTGATACTTTTTTTCAATCACCATTTGCATTTTGCCTGATTTACTACCCAATTCTACTATGTGACCTAACTTTTCTGTGGAGTGTCACACAGACCCAATTTCATTATTAATAAATCCCTTATGACTTTGTCCATCTTTTGATACCAGACGTTGAAATTTTGACAATGTGACATAGCTTTTCCAAAGATATGTGATTTTAGCTGTTCCCAGGTACCACCCGTACTTGTCATTCACAACCCTGCTGTGATTTCTTCTCCTCATTATGGAGTTGCACCCGGATTTCCCAAAATACAAACTAAAAAGACATTTTCCTTTGAAGCTCATATTTCTATATACCTGTATAGGCCTACAAAATGCTGCCTTGGCTGCAAGGATGTCCAGCTGTGACTGGCCCTACAAAGTCTATTCAGGAGTCCAAAAACTTGTGTCAGGATATATCTCACAGCAAGAGCCCTTTGAAGCTGCTACAGGTGACATGGTTATCTTCTCATACTGGGATGTGCAAAGCCATCAAAAACATTTACATCAGACTATCTGTCTTCCCATTTTACACTTCAGTAACTGAACTTATCAATGGATTCATTTGATAGAACATATTTACACTGCAGTTATGCCTTTTATCCCTTATAAATAACTGTAAGTTCTCTATGTTTTAAAATAAAACCAAGCTGCAGCGCCACCTGCTGGGCGGAGTTATACACTGACCTACTAAATTCTTAGTGTGTGTGGAAAAAAAAATTCAGAAACGGCTGAAATTTGGTATACTAAGATGTTTTTAATTTGTTAATTTAATTTGTTAATTGTTAAAAGTGTTTATAAAGATCTAAAAAAAATATATATATATTTCTTGAAGGAGAAGTGACAGTTGGGAGTAGTTGGTGGTTGCCGGGGGTGACAGTGGGGAGTGGTTGGTGGTTGAGGCCTGGGCTATGGCCAAATGCATGACAAGAACCTTTTTAACACCTTAAGTAGCTTGATTTGACTAGAATACATGAGTATCATGCACGGGTTAACTTGTATATATATATATATATATATATATATATATATATATATATATATATATATACACATAGCTAGAAAAGTTAACAGCAATGCTTAAGGTTATGAGAACAGCATAAGTAACAATAACTGTAAAGATAAAATAGACTACAAACTATAGCCAGGGCTAGAGATGCCAGCTTTTATTTGGAGTTAGGTTAATAACTCGGGGGTGGGGGATAAAGAATGGTTAGGGGGATCAGTAACATATCTTAGTAAGAGATTGAGGTGTGCTTCTGGGTATACTGCAGGCACTGCAGAAAAGTTGTTTATATAAATAAATCCAACAGGCCGTATTTTGAGAATTCATGGCTAGGACACAAGTGGGATTTGATTGCCACGTGTTTCCAACTAGTAAACAGTCGTGTTTCACAAGTGCCCCTTTCCCTGGCACATAAAAGCATTTTGTTACCATAGCACTTAATACTGCACAATGAAAGTGCTTGTGTGTGATAGGACTAGCATAAAAGTAATGTGCACCCGTCTTGCTACTCATCAGTTCATACTCAATACTTCAGTGAGACTAATCTTCCTATATTGCTGGTCTACATCTGCCTCCCCTCTCTGTCAAGCACTGCATTGACTGCCCCTCCGATAAAGAATCCTCTTCAAACTCCTCACCCTCGCCTACAAAGCCAACTCCAGTCCTTCTTACGTCTCCAACTTCATCTCCATTCATTCTCACTCTCGCCCTTTGCGGTCAGCCAACGACCACCACTTCACCTCCAATCTGGTTACCATGTCCCACTCCCACATTCAAATTTCTCCTGTGCTGCCCCCCTTCTCTGAAACGATCTTCCTCATTCTATCAGGCTATCTCCTAGCCTTCAAAACTTCAAATATTCCCTATCCTTCCTCTGTCTAACCTATCCCCTGCCCTTCACAAACCGCTTCTTCATGATCCTTCTTCACTAATCATAGTACACCTCCCCCTCGTTCTTCCTCAGCTCCTCATACTACCCATTCTTGTTCATCTCTCCCTTCAGATTGTGTTTCTTGTTTGCCTGCCACTTCCCTCTAGGTTGTAAGCTCCTGCGAGAGGGCTCACTTATCCTCATTTCCTTCTTCTTCTGCTACCTTTGCCTTCAGCACCCCAACCTCATTTTTATATCTCAACACTAGGCCCCTGTCCTTGGTCTCATCTTCTCCCTTGCCTTTGCATCTCACAGGCTCAGGCTCACACTCCTGGCCACAGATGTAGCTTGCTTTGGTTCAGTATCCACCCCTCCTTCTTCCCTTGTCTAGTTTATAAGTGTTGTGGACTTCAATTATACCTCTCTGCCTGGTGTACCTGCTTTTAGCTGGGTTGATAATTTAACCACACTTTTTTTTTGTAGTGCTCTGTATGCCATGTTCTGTTTCATCCTATGCTTTCTGTATTGTGCTGCAGACCATTTGGGGCGCCATACAAATAGAAGATAATAGTAATAATAATTGGTGAAGTGCTTTTTATATTTGTAACACCAATGTGTCATGGTCATTACAGCTCAGGAACATATGGGATCAAATACAATACTGGTTTAATCAAGTGCATTAATTCATCTTTGCATAAAAAAAGAAAAGAGTGTTCAAAGTATGGTTTGTTGGTGATACTTAAAGTAGGGTGGATATCCTCTGGTTTATAGCACCATTACTTACAACATCATTAACTTAGGAGACCATCAGAGAATACACCATTCACAATGGGGAAACAACTTTATCCCTCCAACATAGAGCCAACCTGGTCATATATTTTTATATTTTTTTTTTTGTCTTACGGATTCTGATTCTGAACAAAGTGGCACAAATGAGAGCAAGAAATCCATGTCAACTCTTACAAAGCTGTGATTTTAGAGACAACAGCAACTGAAACAGCCATTCAGCTGCTTCCAGCTCTCAGTTACAGTGTGTCACACCTGAGGATCTCTCTTTACCCAGACTGGGTTGTGTCTCTCGAGCTGGACTGGTGACTACGTGAACAAAGCTGGGTGGCCTGATAAAGTTCCTCTGCATATAGTGAATGGACTGGTGCAGATGGTGATTACACTAGCAGAGGAGAGCAAACAGGAACTGGACTGCTGGACTGAAGCCGGAATGTAGACTGCATTGTCTTAGCTTGATTAATAGCAAGACTGCTGGGAACCCGGTTGGCATTTAAATACAACATTGCACTGGCAACAGGTAAGTGAGCCAGGAAGTCCTTTAATAGTTGTTGTTGTTGTTGATTAATGATTAGAGACTGCAGTCAGCTGGGCAGAAGCAGCACTCGATGGATCAGGTGACAATATCCAAGATGGCAGCTCCCATGGACTGCTTTTGGAGGGAATTTGAAATGGAGGCTGTTTTCACCTGATTGGCTGAGAGGAATCAATGTGACTGAATTCAAGATGGCTGCATCCATACACTGATTCTGGGGTGATCTCTGTAGTGGAGACAGACTGGACAGCATCTTATAGAGAGGTATGAAACCACCAGAGAACCACAGGGACAACTTGGAAAGGCAGCGAAGAGGTAAGTGACAGAACCTGAGAGCCTGGTATGTGACACAGTGATAATTAAGTTTTTGTCACCCAGCACTTGATGGTGATCAGACCCTGACATATACATCAGAAGCATCTCTTTATATAGCACCACTAATTCTGCAGCATTGTACAGAGAACTCACTAACACCAGTCCCTGTCCACACAGACTAAGGTCAATTTAATAGCAGGCAATTAACCTACTAGTATGTTTTTGGAGTGTGGGAGAAAACCGGAGCACCCAGAGGAAACTCATGCAAACACGGGGAGAGCATTCAAATTCCACACAGATAAGGCCATGGTCGGGAATTGAACTCATGACCTCTGAACCACTGTAGTGCCCAAAACCTGTATTTCTGTTTTTCCCAGACATGGCTTATAATTTGTGTAATGTTCTCCGCTTAGCCAGTTGCACGAAGCCCTACATTGAAAGAACAGTAAGTCACCACATTAAGGATATGAGGAATCAAGCATTAGGGTAACCCCTATACCTTGCACGGAGACTAAGGATGATAAGGACACAGCACATATATAATCCCCATCTTATAATACAAAGGATGAGTGAGCTCGGGCAGACTGATTACTGTAGTCACGTGGTAGAAAGTGGAAGTGTACTGCTGCAAATGTACTTGTTCCTGTGTAGGTACTAAAAGTAATGGAGAATCAGGTAAGAAGATGTGGTAATGTGGAGCACACTGGTGAAAAGGAAGCATGTTGAGTCAGGTGCATTTGAGAAAAAAAATAGTGTGCAGGGGGCCATGTGAGGGAAAAGTTTGTGAGCAGGGGGTCATGTGAGGGAAAAGCTTGCGTGCAGGGGGGCATGTGAGGGAAAAGCTTGCTTGCAGGGGGGCATGTGAGGGAAAAGCTTGCGTGCAGGGGGGCATGTGAGGGAAAAGCTTGCGCGCAGGGGGGCATGTGAGGAAAAGCTTGCGTGCAGGGGGGCATGTGAGGGAAAAGCTTGCGCGCAGGGGGGCATGTGAGGGAAAAGCTTGCGCGCAGGGGGGCATGTGAGGGAAAAGCTTGCGTGCAGGGGGGCATGTGAGGGAAAAGCTTGCGTGCAGGGGGACATGTGAGGGAAAAGCTTGCGTGCAGGGGGGCATGTGAGGGAAAAACTTGCGTGCAGGGGGGCATGTGAGGGAAAAGTTTGCGTGCAGGGGGGCATGTGAGGGAAAAGTGCGTGCAGGGGGGCATGTGAGGGAAAAGTGCGTGCAGGGGGGCATGTGAGGGAAAAGCTTGCGTGTAGCGGGGCATGTGAGGGAAAAGCTTGCGTGTAGCGGGGCACGTGAGGGAAAAGCTTGTGTGTAGGGGGGCATGTGAGGGAAAAGCTTGCTCGCAGGGGGGCATGTGAGGGAAAAGCTTGAGCGCAGGGGTGCATGTGAGGGAAAAGCTTGCGCGCAGGGGGGCATGTGAGGGAAAAGCTTGCGCGCAGGGGGGCATGTGAGGGAAAAGCTTGCGCGCAGGGGGGCATGTGAGGGAAAAGCTTGCGCGCAGGGGGGCATGTGAGGGAAAAGCTTGCGCGCAGGGGGGCATGTGAGGGAAAAGCTTGCGCACAGGGGGCCATGTGAAGGAAAAGCTTGCGCGCAGGGGGGCATGTGAGGGAAAAGCTTGCGCGCAGGGGGGCATGTGATGGAAAAGCTTGCGCGCAGGGGGGCATGTGAGGGAAAAGCTTGCGCGCAGGGGGGCATGTGATGGAAAAGCTTGCGCGCAGGGGGGCATGTGAGGGAAAAGCTTGCGCGCAGGGGGGCATGTGAGGGAAAAGCTTGCGCGCAGGGGGGCATGTGAGGGAAAAGCTTGCGCGCAGGGGGGCATGTGAGGGAAAAGCTTGCGTGCAGGGGGACATGTGAGGGAAAAGCTTGCGCGCAGGGGGGCATGTGAGGGAAAAGCTTGCGCGCAGGGGGGCAAGTGAGGGAAAAGCTTGCGCGCAGGGGGGCATGTGAGGGAGAAGCTTGCGTGTAGCGGGGCATGTGATGGGAAAGCTTGCGTGCAAGGGGGGCATGTGATTGAAAAACTTGCGCGCAGGGGGGCATGTCAGGGAAAACCTTGCGCGCAGGGGGACATGTGAGGGAAAAGCTTGCGTGCAGGGGGCATGTGAGGGAAAAACTTGCGTGCAGGGGGGCATGTGAGGGAAAAGCTTGCGTGCATGGGGGCATGTGAGGGAAAAGTTTGCGTGCAGGGGGGCATGTGAGGGAAAAGTGCGTGCAGGGGGGCATGTGAGGGAAAAGTTTGTGAGCAGGGGGGCATGTGAGGGAAAAGCTTGCGTGTAGCAGGGCACGTAAGGGAAAAGCTTGCGTGTAGGGGGGCATGTGAGGGAAAAGCTTGCTTGCAGGGGGGCATGTGAGGGAAAAGCTTGCGTGCAGGGGTGCATGTGAGGGAAAAGCTTGCGTGCAGGGGGGCATGTGAGGGAAAAGCTTGCATGCAGGGGGGCATGTGAGGGAAAAGCTTGCGTGCAGGGGGGCATGTGAGGGAAAAGCTTGCATCGGGGGCATGTGAGGGAAAAGCTTGCGTGCAGGGGGGCATGTGAGGGAAAAGTTTGTGAGCAGGGGGTCATGTAAGGGAAAACTTATGTGTAGGGGGGCATGTGAAGGAAAAGCTTGTGTGTAAGGGGACATGTGAGGGAAAAGCTTGCGTGTCTGGGGGCATGTGAGGGAGAAGCTTGCGTGTAGGGAAGCATGTAATGGGAAAGCTTGTGTGCAGGGGGGCATGTGATGGAAAAGCTTGCGCGCAGGGGGGGCATGTCAGGGAAAAGCTTGCGCGGGGGGCATGTGAGGGAAAAGCTTGCGTGCAGGGGGGCATGTGAGGGAAAAGCTTGCGCGCATCGGGGCATGTGAGGGAAAAGCTTGCGCGCAGGGGGGCATGTGAGGGAAAAGCTTGCGCACAGGGGGGCATGTAAGGGAAAAGCTTGCGCGCAGGGGGGCATGTGAGGGAAAAGCTTGCGAGCAGGGGGGCATGTGAGGGAAAAGCTTGCGTGCAAGGGGGGCATGTGAGGGAAAAGCTTGCGTCAGGGGGGCATGTGAGGGAAAAGCTTGCGCGCAGGGGGGCATGTGAGAGATAAGGTTGTGTGCAGGGGGGCATGTGCAAGATCTTGCTGCAATGAAAATGTCCCATACAATATTCAAAATTGCTGCTACAAAAATAACCTCTCTGCACCTGCCCCCCCCTTTTTTTTTTTCTTTATAACCCCCCTCCCTCTTGACAGCCTCCCATATTTCTGGATATTGATAACACTATGTTTGTTCTGCCGAGTACTTTAGAGAGTCCACAAACTGGGCGGTACATCTCAATGCTGTCACACACACCCCTCGCCCCTTGCACCCTACACGACTGGTATATTGCCTTATAATGTTTACTTATATGAGGAACCCTCCAGGGTTCCTGTATTAAAGTATTAATGCCCAATCGGGCTTCTTTTTCACTTCTCTTCTATCTGTGGCCCACCAACCCCCCGTTTCCCCAGATGTTCGGTCTGTTTTTCTCATTCTAGCAATTGGATCTACTTCCTCTCAGCTGACATAACACTAGCGGGGCACGTGAGGGAAAAGCTTGTGTGTAGGGGGGCATGTGAGGGAAAAGCTTGCTCGCAGGGGGGCATGTGAGGGAAAAGCTTGCGCGCAGGGGTGCATGTGAGGGAAAAGCTTGCGCGCAGGGGGGCATGTGAGGGAAAAGCTTGCGCGCAGGGGGGCATGTGAAGGAAAAGCTTGCGTGCAGGGGGACATGTGAGGGAAAAGCTTGCGCGCAGGGGGGCATGTGAGGGAAAAGCTTGCACGCAGGGGGGCAAGTGAGGGAAAAGCTTGCGCGCAGGGGGGCATGTGAGGGAGAAGCTTGCGTGTAGGGGGGCATGTGATGGGAAAGCTTGCGTGCAAGGGGGGCATGTGATTGAAAAACTTGCGCGCAGGGGGGCATGTGAGGGAAAACCTTGCGCGCAGGGGGACATGTGAGGGAAAAGCTTGCGTGCAGGGGGCATGTGAGGGAAAAACTTGCGTGCAGGGGGGCATGTGAGGGAAAAGCTTGCGTGCATGGGGGCATGTGAGGGAAAAGTTTGCGTGCAGGGGGGCATGTGAGGGAAAAGTGCGTGCAGGGGGGCATGTGAGGGAAAAGTTTGTGAGCAGGGGGGCATGTGAGGGAAAAGCTTGCGTGTAGCAGGGCACGTAAGGGAAAAGCTTGCGTGTAGGGGGGCATGTGAGGGAAAAGCTTGCTTGCAGGGGGGCATGTGAGGGAAAAGCTTGCGTGCAGGGGTGCATGTGAGGGAAAAGCTTGCGTGCAGGGGGGCATGTGAGGGAAAAGCTTGCATGCAGGGGGGCATGTGAGGGAAAAGCTTGCGTGCAGGGGGGCATGTGAGGGAAAAGCTTGCATCGGGGGCATGTGAGGGAAAAGCTTGCGTGCAGGGGGGCATGTGAGGGAAAAGTTTGTGAGCAGGGGGTCATGTGAGGGAAAACTTATGTGTAGGGGGGCATGTGAAGGAAAAGCTTGTGTGTAAGGGGACATGTGAGGGAAAAGCTTGCGTGTCCGGGGGCATGTGAGGGAGAAGCTTGCGTGTAGGGAAGCATGTAATGGGAAAGCTTGTGTGCAGGGGGGCATGTGATGGAAAAGCTTGCGCGCAGGGGGGCATGTCAGGGAAAAGCTTGCGCGGGGGGCATGTGAGGGAAAAGCTTGCGTGCAGGGGGGCATGTGAGGGAAAAGCTTGCGCGCATCGGGGCATGTGAGGGAAAAGCTTGCGCGCAGGGGGGCATGTGAGGGAAAAGCTTGCGCACAGGGGGGCATGTAAGGGAAAAGCTTGCGCGCAGGGGGGCATGTGAGGGAAAAGCTTGCGAGCAGGGGGGCATGTGAGGGAAAAGCTTGCGTGCAAGGGGGGCATGTGAGGGAAAAGCTTGCGTCAGGGGGGCATGTGAGGGAAAAGCTTGCGCGCAGGGGGGCATGTGAGAGATAAGGTTGTGTGCAGGGGGGCATGTGCAAGATCTTGCTGCAATGAAAATGTCCCATACAATATTCAAAATTGCTGCTACAAAAATAACCTCTCTGCCCCTGCCCCCCCCTTTTTTTTTTTCTTTATAACCCCCCTCCCTCTTGACAGCCTCCCATATTTCTGGATATTGATAACACTATGTTTGTTCTGCCGAGTACTTTAGAGAGTCCACAAACTGGGCGGTACATCTCAATGCTGTCACACACACCCCTCGCCCCTTGCACCCTACACGACTAGTATATTGCCTTATAATGTTTACTTATATGAGGAACCCTCCAGCAGTGTCGGACTGGGACATGAAGGGCCCACCGGGGGAAATGCAGCGGTAGGGGCCCACTACAATGGGGTGTGGCCAACTGTAGGAGGGGTTGTGGTCAGTCATTAAAGGGGATGGGGGTCAGCCCATGGAGGACAACGTATAGCACCATAGTATGGTCCATAAAGAAAAAGTGGACATTTGCTGTGAGGAGCCGCGACGGACAAGACAGAAGAGAAGAAAGAAGTCAATAGGAAGGTAAGTGAAGGGAAGCAAATGCAGCATGGAGGGCACTGTGTGAGAAATGGGAGACAGGGGAATGGGAGGGATGAATTGAATACAATCAATCGTCATCAGCTATTAATATAGTGTCACTAATTCCGCAGCGCTGTACAGAGAACTCACTCACATCAGTCCCTGCCCCATTGGAGCTTAGAGATTAAATTCCCTAACATAAACACAAACAGACCAAAAGAGACCAAGGTCAATTTAATAGCAGCCAATTAACCTACTAGTTTGGGAGTGTGGGAGGAAACCGGAGCACCCGGAGGAAACTCACGCAAACACGGGGAGAACATACAAACTCCCCACAGGTAAGGCCATGGTCGGCAATTGAACTCATGACCCCAGTGCTGTAAGGCAGAAATGCTAACCACTGAGCCACAGTGCTGCCCAAAACAAGGCATTTCAACAAACTAGACAGTAATAGACATCAATTGATACACAACACTCTTGTGCTTGTACCATCGCAACACAGGGCTAAAAACAACTATCATACATATATGCCAGTATACACATGGCAAATATTGGTACACATGCACACAGACCTACACCTCCTAACATTTGTACATATCAATTGGAACAAAATAAGCCCCATCACTGATAGCTACTCCTCCTATCTGTCCAAGTCACTTCCTGATTCAATTTCAAACATGCACTGGTTACAGCAAAGTCACAAACTTTAGGGAACTGAACATTTCGACTGTCTCACCAAAAATGGGACTATGGAGAGGTACGTGGACGTTTTTTATAAAATCTGTAAGGGCCTAAGCAGAAAGTGGAAAGCCTCAGGAAGCCATACTCCAAATTAATAACAATGGGTCAGGGAGAAAATCCAGTCCTTTTGGGAGCGCTGCAGTGAATTGGATGACATTGGGTGATGAAATGGCACTGCGCAGTTTTGCTAGGGCCATTTTTTTTTTCAGTTTATCATGACGTTACACAAATATTTTTTCGCACATACATCAAATGTGGTAACCTTCATATACACTGTAGAAATCAGTTGTCAAAGTATAAATCAAGAAGTGTCGATATGGGAGATGTAAGTGAATGGTGTCCTGGTTTCCGCCAGGGCCCCCTGCAGCTTCTAGGAACTTGATAGTTTGAATTCATTTTAGATGCTTTTTATCACTAGGGACAGATAGACTGATGTGAGTGAGTTCTCTGTACAGCGCTGCGGAATCAGTGGCGCTATATAAATAAATGATGATGATGATGATGATATTAAATGCAAGGCTATACCGTCTCTGTCCATCTGCTCACATTTCCCTTACACTCCCCCTCCCCCTTTGTGTGCTGTCCATTCTTTGTGGTTAGTGCTCTCTCCCCTCATAGTGTACACAGAAAACAAATGCTATAATACAGCACTAGAGATCAACCATTCATCATATGAAAACCACAATATAAGGGTATAGACTAAATATTAATATATCCATGAAGCACTATAGAAACCACAAATTTATTAGCATAAAAATATATGCACATTTAAAATATTACATAAATCTAATCACACTCCCTACACTCTAGACACTGGCAAATAAAAACAGGACTCTAAAAAATGATCTATCCACAAAATGTACAATCAATAATAATTCAATGCCACTACAAAGGACAAAAGCAAAACATTAATATTAAATCGTATAGCAGATGCAATCCTATAAGGACCTAACTGTCTCAATGTGTTTTATTCTGATAAAGATATGCTTCTATAGGGAATAGAGTCCCAAAATTGATTGAAAACATGGAACATGATATAAACAGTGAATTTGGTACTAGTTTATTAGGAATCCATTCATTGGTCAGCTGCAATAGGATCCTTTTATAGAGGCACTGAAGACATATATCACCATGAAGCCATTCTAATTTATCTCCCTCCCTCCGAGGTCACACAGTGGAGAGTTCTAGAGAAGTTTGCACGATTTATTACACTTACTGATTACACGGACTCACACTGCAGTTAGGACGGCAACTTTATGACTACAGGACGTCTGTGTCACTGTGAAGCATTTCTGTCTCGGGAGCAGGAAGTGTTCTCACGTGCTGGCTGTAGGGAAGGATTTATTAGTTTGACAGTCTCCGTTTCATATGTAAACTGACCGCAACTCAGTAATTATCTGCTCCGCCCCACCAACAAAGAGGGCGGGGTTATCAGGTAACAGGGCCCCCCGGGGGATAGACCGGCTCCCCGGCAGGCCAGTCCGACACTGCCCTCCAGGGTTCCTGTATTAAAGTATTACTGCCCAATCGGGCTTCTTTTTCACTTCTCTTCTATCTGTGGCCCACCAACCCCCCGTTTCCCCAGATGTTCGGTCTGTTTTTCTCATTCTAGCAATTGGATCTACTTCCTCTCAGCTGACATAACACTCCTACCTTCATGGCCTACCTTGAAACTCCTCTACGTCAATGTTAAAGGTCTCAATTCCCATCGCAAATGTACCGTCGTCCTGGGACCTTGCAGAAGGGAAAAAGCATACATGTTTTTTTTTTTTGTAAACTGCAGGTTTGAAAAAGTGGAGATGTTTCCTGTAGCAACCAGATTCCAGTTATCATTTATTTAGTACATTCTACAAAATGACAGCTAGAATCTGATTGGTTGCTATTGGCAACATCTCCACTTTTTCAAACCCGCAGTTTAGTAAATATAAACCATAGTCTTCCTCCAAGAGACTCAACTCGCAGATACTTGTGCACAACTACAGGGTAAGCAATTCTGCCAGATTTTCTTTGCCTCGGCGGTTTGCAAAAATAAGGGGATGGCGATCCTCCTTCGTATTAAGGTGCCATTACAACTCTCCACCACCTACTCGGACCCAGAGGGGCAGTTTTTAATGGTGATAGATACTCTCCATTCCACACTCAAGACACTGATTTTGATCTATTCCCCTAACCATGGGCAAGGTCTTTTAGTGGTGATGCCAAGGACACATTGTTTTTCATCACCCTAGACCCGCTGTTGGATAGAACCTCCCTTTCTCCTCAAACTCAGCACGCTCTTCCGTCTAAGGATTTCTCTGCCTTGTTAAAACAGCACTCTGAACACGACACCTTGTGCCTTAAGAATTCCACTGCCAGGGACTATACCCACTACTCTGCCCCCCCTCAAATATACTCCCACATTGACATGCTCCATGTATCTCAATCTACGGCGCCCATGGCCTTGCTTGCTGGAATTACTCCACTCTCCTGGACTGATCATGCGGGAGTTTTTATCGTTCTTGATGTTACAAAACTATCCCCGTACACCTACGTGGTGCCTTAAGGACTCCCTATTACAGAATGCCACTGTCTTTTCTGACATTAAAACAGCGATCACTAATTATTTTCAAGAGAACGCCTTAAAGGAGATTACTCTAGGTGTAGTGTGGAAGGCCCACAAAGCCACTATCCATGATTAACTCATTAGCACAGCTTGACAAGCCAAAAGGATGGCAGCTCTAGAAGTCTCCTCCCTTAAGCAACACATTTCCTCCCTTTTGGTGCAACACAAACAACATCATGACCCTACCCTCCTGAAAGAGATTGATTCCCTGAGAGGTCAACTGAACACCCTTCTATTGTGCAGGGCAGCTTCCCTTCTAGAAAAATTCAACAGCGCTTTTATGATAAGGCAGACAAAGCAAAATCTTTGCTTGCTTGCCCATTAACGCCATCACCTTCAACCTCCTAGGTATTGTTAGCAAGTTCAGAGATTTTTACGCCTCCGAACTATGGATTTTGAAATTATAGTTTTTAACAGAAACAGGAAAATTTCTATGAACATTGTTGATGGGGGGATAGCAAAAATGATACCTGTGAGACCAAAATTTTGTTTTCAGCCATGGTAAATCACGGCCCTCAATTTGATGTACTGGGACCTTTTTCAGGATCTTCTTGTCACCCATGTCCTCTTCCTCGAGAATGACGGCTTTTGCAGCTGCTGTAACAGCTTCAGGCCCAATAGGCCTCTGGACCACTTCAACTTCTTCTTGAGTAGAATGTTGAACTCAGAGATCTTCCTTTATCGGCTCCTGTGAGGTAACAGACCTCCTACGCTCCCTAGACATACTAGATAATTGACAGTTAATGTAAATTGTTGCTTTTAAAAAAGTAGTTGGGTCTTTACACAATCCGGTCGCAAGTAAAGCGCAAACCAAAATACATCTCTGCAGCAGGAGAAGACAGAATCAGGTACCAGGAACCAGGCCAGTATCATTTTCCACAAGTCTATGATTGTGTACTTTCTGGGGATATACTTCAAAACAATTAATGACCTAGCATACAATAACATCAGCAAATCAATCATATGTACAGTATTTCAGATTTCCAAAGTTCATTTACACCGTTTTCTAATACTTGCATGCCATGGCGAACGGGACTTCATTTCCTTCCATGCACCCCGGCTGTCACCGGGGCAACAGCCGGGACACTTCTGACATCCACCGCCGCAGCCCAGCTAGTTTGACAGCTGTTAGGAACCCCTCAGCTAGTACAGCAAAACCCGGAGTCTGCTCCGAACGTCTGGTTTTCACTGTTGGCCCTAGTGGTGGGGACAGGCTTGGCTGCAGACAAACAGAGGGTCGTGAGATGTGCACTGGCTGGGGAGAACCCAGGAATAGATTTACAGATGCCGTAGAGTAGGAAGAGCAGGTGGGAGTCAGGTGAGACACCGAGTGGATGGTGTCAAGACTGATATATCACTCATGGCCAGTGGAATAAATAAAGCAACAGCTGATAGAGAAGTCCCCTGATACACAGCAACTTCTGTACTGGTGCTTGTCTGGAAAGGAACGGAACTTTCAGTGATAGGTGAAGATGATGAAACTGAACGTAGGCAGTAGCCAAGGGTAACTACAACCCACAGTATCGGTGAGAGTCCGGAGATTTAGGGGTAACAGTTCTTAGGCAGTTGCCAGGGGTAACTACAACCCACAGTACCGGTGAGAGTCCGGAGATTTGAGAGAAACAGTTCTTAGGCAGTTGCCAGGAGAAACTACAATTATAGGTACACAGTCATATATTTAAACAGTCAATAGTACCTGTGGCAAGGTTGAGTCCGGAGCCAAAGGAAGATCATTGAAATCTGAGTGCGGAGATGCTGCAGGGGCTGCAGATCACGCCGGAGCCATGCCTGGGAGCATGACTTTACCGGGGTCCAGGAGATAATTGACTGGAACTGGTGAGTAGATAGTAGAATCGTCAGGAACAGAATCCGGTCTGGTACACGGGATATCAACACAGGAGAAGAGTCAAAGCAGAGCTGAGTCGGTACACAGGGAAATCCAATGAAGAGTAGTCAGGAACGGAAACGATCTGGTACACGGGAATATACTAATCCGGCAGGAAACAACAGGAACAGGCAACAGGGCAAACACAAGGGAGCAGAACACTAAGGTAAACGTATTACCGGCAATCCTGCAGCGGATTAGCCGGCTATTTAAGGAGAGCAGAACCAATAGGCTGCAGGTGATAATGAGGAAGCCAGGTGAGAGAGCTAGGAGAAACAGGCTGGCCAGGTGAGGCATAATAGAGAAATGACAGCATGAATTGAGGGCAGATTCTGACAGAGAACAGACCTAACTGACCCTATCTAATACCTATCTAATCTATTTATCTAGCTAATCTATCTGCCTATCTGATCTACCTAAACTAATCTATCTAAGAACTAAACTAACTACCTATCTAAACACCCAGTGGCTATCTAAACTTACCTAACTAACTACCTATCCCTATCTATCTAGTTACTCCGACTGAGAGCCCAGCGAGTCATAACAACAGCTGGGTGCGCGTGCACATTCAGGACTTATACATTAAGTCCTCCCTGCCTGTTATAGCGTGGATTCCTGTCTGTTGCTGACCTGCTCCTCTGTTTCTGTTCCTGTTGATACTCTGGTTTACTGCTGTCTGATATATTATTGTGACCCTCGGCCTGTTTACTGGATTCTGCTTGTTTGCCTGTTGCCTTGACCTCAGTCTGTTTACTGGATTCTGCTTGTTGCCCTGACCTTAGTCTGTTTACTGGATTCTGCTTGTTTGCCTGTTGCCCTGACCGCTGCCTGGGTACCGGTCTCTGTTAGCCTATTTGTTGCTTTGACTGCTATCTGGTCACTGGATTCCATTTGTCTGCCTGCCTCCCAGGATTACTTGGGATTCTGTCCTGTCTTCAGGTATCCTCCTACCACCTGCACTGTGCTTTCCAAACATAAGCTCTTACTACTCAGAGTTTAAGAACTGGGGGCATCTGAGAAACCGTGAGAAAGACTCGCTCTAGAGGAGAGGCGGCAGCTATAGGCCTCTTATACCTGTTCTAAGAGTTTATGGACAGAGTGAAGTACAGAGAAATCCTGGAGGAAAATATGCTGCAGTCTACAAGAGCTAACGGACTTGAAAGATGTATCTTCCAATATGACGGTGGTTTAGTGGTTAACACTGGGGTCATGAGTTTGATTCCTGACCATGGCCTTATCTGTATGGGGTATGTATGTTATCCTCTAGTCTCTCTGTCTCTTTGTGTATGTTAGGGAATTTAGACTGTAAACTCTGTGGAAGTCAAATAATTGGATAAGGTAAGCTTAATTGTTTAATATTGTTTGCAATTAGTGTGACACGTGTAGTGGCGCAATTGCACAGATCAATAACACATATTTACATTCGCATTTACACTTGTCAATAGTACACATTTATTAAGGTTCCAATCCACATTTATTTATTAGTAAAATGTATTAGAAATTATTTATACATAGATAAAACTATAGTAAAGGTATTTATGGTTCAGGTCCTCTAAAAGGTAAAGAGTTTGGTCTCATATTAAAGCTTATTTCACCAGCATTAAACTGGTTTCGACATAGTAGCGATCGCATCTAGCGGTCCCAAGTTATGAGTAATATGAGATTAATACTCAAAGTACTTTGTTTATGGGTCAGTTTTTTTTTATAACTCAAAATTTTATAATATAAACACGTTGACAGAAAGCTTCAATGAAACATTAGAAATACAAATATCAGTACAAATTACAGTAAAACAGGGTAATAATGAATAAAGGGGGGGTGAAACTATGGAAATTGAAGGGGTGAAGGGGTGAAGGGCAGGGGAGGAGGGAAGGGTATGGTCGCCGGGTAAAGGGAGCCAAAAAGAGTGTGGACTCCTATGGGAGGGGATGCCGACAGGGCTGTATTATGGGACGGAGAGAGGCAATAGGGTCATATGTAGGGAAGGGCTATTTAGAGGGAGATAAAGAGGGGAGCCCTAGAAATAGATCCAGGGAGCCCAGATTTGATGGAATTTGTCTTCTCTGCTCGTAGTAGCGAAGTGATTTTCTCCATGTTGGCAATGAACCAGACATAAAATCTTAGAGAAGAGACTTGGGAGGGCTCTGCAAGCTTCCACAACTTAGCTATCAGACATCTGGAGGCTGCCAAAACATGCAAGGCTAGTTTCGCTGAGTGAACATCGAGGTCCTGTGTAGGGTAGCAGAGTAGGAAGGACCACTGATCTTTCCTGAAAGGGCATTGGAGAAGGGAGGAGAGGAGACCCACCACCCTATCCCAGAGGGAGGATATGACAAGACACGACCACCAAATATGTCAGAGAGTGCCTCGATGACCGCAGCTTCTCCAGCAGGCAGGAGAAGCAGAATGATACATCTTTGCGAGTCTATCGGGTGTGAGATACCATCTGTAGTAAATCTTGTATGCATTTTCTTTAATATAGAAATAGAGACCACATTTAATCTGATGATTTCCCAGCAGTCCTCCTTTTGGGGGCACTCCCTCTCAAGTGCATTCCCAGGGGTCAACATATCCTCTCGCAGGAGGTTATGCAAGGTGGAAATCATACCTTTCTGCAAGGGGGAAGAGAGGCAGAAAGTTTCAAATGGGTAGGGGAGGTGAGGTGAGATGAGCTACGCGACAGGAGAGACCGGATGAAGTGCCAAACCTGCAGATATTGATAGAAAGGTATGTGAAGGTTAGGGACTTTAGAGCAGAGAGTGTCATAGGGTATGGGCTTTCCCCACTCAAGAAGGTTTCTGGCAAACTGAAAACCTGCTATGGTCCATATCCGGGAAAAAGATTGAGACATAACCAGAGGAAATGCGGGGTTATGCCACAGGGGAGTGATGCTGAGAGGGCTGGAGGGAACAGAAAGATGACGCTTACAGGTTTCCCAGGTCCGGGCAGCCAATTCCAGGGTTGGAAAACATTTAATCAGAGCCCTCCTAGGAATGGGAGGCATTCCCCAGAGACCAGATAGGTCAGGCAGGGAGAGATAGGCAGCTTCTAAATCTGCCCATGCGTGAGAGGAGGGATGGGCAAATGAGGACACCACTGAACTAAGGTGGGCTGCCCAGTAATAAGCTTTGAGGTCAGGGAAGCCCCTGCCTCCATGGCTCGTAAGTTTTTAAGTAGCACCAATTGGAGCATGGGAGGCCTGCCATGCAAATTTAGTTAAGTGTTGTTGCATAGAGTATAATTCAGACAGAGGTATCTTAGCAGCAAATGTCTGAAAAAGATAAAGGAATTGGGGGAGAATAGTCATTGTCACCCCGATGATCCTGCCCAACCACGATATGATTGGATTCCGCCAGGAGAAAATGTCTGATTTAATTTTTCTTTTGCCATCTGAAGTGGAAGTGGAAGGTGAGATCAAAGCAATCTGGGGGGAAGAGATTGAGGAACAGGGCTTCGGATTTTGTTATATTAATTTTATAACCGGATAGATTGGCATATCTTGAGAGGAGGTCGAACAAGTTGAGCAGAGATGTTCATGGTTTTCTCTATGTATTTCTCTATACAGTCTGCCTGTTTCTGATGGGCAAGAGCGTTGGACAGTTTAGGGTGGTTGTACAGTTTTAAATAATACTTCTGGAATTCAGAACGGATTGGTTTGGAATCATAGACCAGGACCCCCGTGGAGTCCCTGATAGACAGAAGATTGTGGGCCGAGATTTTGGTCCGCAGCTGAGTGACTAAGAGCTTATCTTCATAAAAAAGCTGATTCAGCCATTTCAGCTTGTTGGCCACTCGGTGGGAGAGCAGCAGGTTCACTTTGCCTCTTACAGAGACTATCTGTTTAAATACAGCAGGATCTGGGTTGAATTTATGTTGCGCCTCTAGTTGGTGGAGGGAGGTAGTAAGGCGTGTAGTTTTAAATAGTATCTCCTTCTTGGTGCTTGCTGCCAATGCCAGAAGGTGACCTCTGATGACAGCGTTATGGGCATTCTAGAGAGTTGTAGGTGGAATATCAGGGGACTCATTTGTCTCAAAATATTCGGAAAGTAGGGATTTGAGGTGGGCCACTGTGTTGCGGTTGTGGAGGAGAGATTCATTAAGTCTCCAGGAGAAGGAGTAGGGACAAGAGGCTACGGAAGAGAGGTCTGCCAAAATCGGGGCATAGTCTGACCACGTGATTGAATGAATATTAGAAGTAGTGAGTTTAAGGGTTAGATCGTGGCTGAGCAGGATCATATCAATTCGGGAATAAGTGTTGTGGAAAGGGGAGTAAAAGGAATAATCTTAAGCCAAAGGGTCAGAGATTCGCCATGTATCGTACAGATTGTGCAGCTTCAGAAAATTTTGAAAGGCTCTAGAGTTCCTCCCATCCCTCCCGTCGGGGAGAGCAGTTGGGGGGGGGGGAGGGGGCAGACATATCCAGGTAAGGTGTAAGGACCATGTGGAAGTCCCCACCCACATTCAGCTCCCCCTTACAGGCCTGAGAAAGTATTGTCCCTAGACGCTTGAAGAATTTATGCTGGTAAATATTCACTAGCGTATAAGGAAGGTTGTTCAGTTTATTCACTAGGATAAGAAATCTACCCTCTCTGTCACTATGTGTATCTAGAAGATCAAAAATAAGGTTGCAAGAAAAAAGGATTGCCACCCTACGTCTCTTCTGGGTAGAGTCAAAACCATGATAGGTGAGAGGGAATCGTTTGGACCTAAGTTTCGAGTAGAGGTTTTTAATAAAGTGAGTTTCCTGCAGGAAGACTAGATCACCTTTAAGGGCCAGTGGGGAGGCGTAGAGTTTGCCCCTTTTATGGGGAGAGTTGAAACCCTTGACATTAAAATATATCAGACGGTGGTGGGAATTACAGATACCTTGGGTGTTGTGCATACCTTGACTGAAGAAATTAGTGACGTTTTCTATATGTATTTTAAAGATGCATATGCGTCTAGAGCTGATTACTCTGATTCTGATTTAAACATGTACTTGGCGGCTGTTTCCTTACCTGAGCTAAGTGCAGATAGCAGGAAGAGTTTGGATTTGTCATTCACTGATTAGGAGATTGTAGCTACGATATCCTTGTTTCCAAATGGCAGGGCTCCGAGCATAGACGGGATTCCTATTGAACTGTACAAGAAGCATATGGAGTTTTTTGTGCCTCGCTTGCTAGAAATGTTTACAAGTCTTAGAGATTTGGGGTCTGTATCTCCGTCTATGTCTGAAGCTCTTATAGTTCTTATTCCCAAAACGGGAAAGGACCCCTTGTTCCCGTAATCATACAGACCTATATCACTGTTGACAGCGGATATTAAAATATTAGCAAAGATTTTGGCGTCGCGTTTGAGTCGGGTGACTGGTGAGATTGTGCACTCTGATCATACTGGTTTTATGCCGGGAAAATCTACGGCTATAAATTTGCGTAGGCTTTTTTGTCATCTGCAGTTGCCCCACCCTGCGGAGGAAGAGGCGGTGGTGGTGTCGCTAGATGTTGCTAGGGCCTTTGATTCTGTGGAGTGGAGATACCTGTGGGCGGTGCTATTGAAATTTTGGTTTGGGCCGGTTTTTGTTCAGTGGGTGCGATTGCTATATTCTTGCCCGACGGCTAGAGTCTGTGTAAATGACTTTGTGTCTCATCAGTTTGTCATGGGCAGAGGTACAAGACAGGGCTGCCCTCTGTCTTCCACTCTCTTTGCCCTGGCCATAGAGCCACTGGCATGTGCTATTAGGATGCAGTCAGATATTACTGGATTGAGGATGGGCTGCAGGATGGACACGATTGCCCTGTATGCAGATGATATGCTACTTTTTCTGTCATACCCTAATAGATCCTTACCTGTACTTCTTCGCGTGGTCACGGTTTTTGGCAGGTACTCAGGGCTTTTGATCAACTGGGACAAATCCAATGTGACTCCGATTAAGGGTACTTGCCCTATGGGACAAATCTTGCAGACTCTCCTCAAATGGACTCTGGTGTTTAAGTATTTGGGTTTTTGGATTTCTAGTGATATGGGTCAGTATATTCAGCGTAATGTCCAACCCCAGATTGATTATCTTAAGAGCCGGGTTGGGGTGTGGAGACAGATGCCAATAACGGTCACAGGTAGAATCAATCTGGTTAAAATGTTAATTCAGCCCAAATTTTTGTATGTTTTGCAGCAGTCGCCGATTTACATTCCTCATAGTATATTCTGTTCTATTGATCGTCTCATAGCCTCTTTGGTGTTGGGCGGGCAAGAGAGCAAGAGTCAAGCTTACTTCTTTGTCGTTCCCGGGAATCGGGGGGTCTGGCTCTGCCAAATTTGCGGCTCTATTACTTTGCTTATCAATTGGCACATATTGAGGTATGGTTGCGGTCGAGGGTGGGTGTGGATGTACACAATTTTTTAGTCTCTGGGACAGGTACTACACATCTATGGGTGCAGTTTCTTCTAGCTGATAGAAGGTCTGGGGGTGATCCTCCTTTGTTGACACAAGCCATGAGGGTGTGGCGATTCTCATCTCGGGTTGGGGGTGAATTGGTCTGGGATCCATGTACTCCACTTTGGGATAATCTGCATTTTGGTGAGATGATTAGAATGGAGGGAGCTGGAGCTTGGCGCATTTATAATATAGTACATATTGGGCAACTGTATGAGAATGGGATACTGTATTCTTTTGAGCAACTACGGGGACTATATGAGCTATCTAGGGGTTACTTTTACAGGTATCTGCAGTTAAGACATGCTTTGGCCTCGCAGTTTCGGGGAGCTGCCCCGAGTTGTAATGCAGATCCTCTGAGGGTGCAGCTGTCAAGGTTGGGCCCGAGGAGGCAAATTTTGTCTCTGTGTCCAATGTTGCTGGAAGGATCTGGTGTGGGTGGCTTGCCGGAATTGCGGCGCAGGTGGGAAGGTGATCTTGGGGAAATTAACGATAAGGCATGGGATATTATGTTGTGCAGTCCGAAACAGGTCACTGCATCAGTTAAGTTTCATCAGGTTCAGGTCTTCCTGCTGCACAGTGTATTTTACTCCTCTCCGGCTCTCTAAATTTAGTGGGGGTCAGGTGGTTCTGTGTCCTATGTGTGGGAGTAAGAGGGGGAATTTTTGGCACATGCTCTGGGAGTGCCCGTTGGTTTCTTACTTTTGGAGAGAGGTGGGGGGTTGTATAAATCGGTTGGAGGTGGGAGTGTCTGCCATGGCGCCAGAATTATGTATATTTGGTTTGGGTTTGGACAAGAAAATCCATAAGCTTAGATTGCTCATTAACACGATACTTATGCTGGCGAAAGTGGTCATCGCTAGGAAGTGGATGGCGCCGGAAGGCCCGACTCTGAGAAGTTGGATTGATCATGTTAATGACACAGTAGGCCATGAGAGATTCATGTACACCAGTAGGAACCTAGTTGATAAATATGAAAAGATCTGGTACAGATGGAGAACGTCCCTGTTTGTTACAGAAGGATTGCTTCTATTATTAAGGTCAATGTTTTTGTATCTTCTGTTAATATTGCTGTGTTATTGCCTCATTGCATCTTGTATTTTAGGCAATTTGTATAGTCTATATATTCTGAGTTATAATGCATTTTGATTGTGTTATTTATAAATATATGACACTGCTTGTGCCCCTGCGTGGGTTTTAGTTTGTTATGCTACCCTAATGTTTTGGGCTTTTTTCTTTGTTTGTTAAAAGAAAAGAAAAAAAAGAAAAAAATGCAATAAAATATTTCTTGATTTAAAAAAAAAGAAGATATCAGACGGAGAGTCGAGAGAAAGTCAGTGGTGAGGAGTCAGGATAAGGAGATAGGTGTAATAAAATGTGATTCTGGTTGTTTATGGGTCTGGTTATTTGGTGGGAAGACACGTAGGCAATAGTTGGAGTAAGTTGCCACCCACACTTGGAAAAGATCAAATAAACTGAGCTATGACCAGCAGACAACTGGAACATCGTAACCCTGGACCAATGAAGACCTCTCTTGGTGTGATATGTGTGTATTCATGACATCATCACTGTGTTTGTTAACGTAAACTGCATATAAGCTCCATGGGCCTGTGTCTTCTTTCTCTCTTCCTGACAACATGACTGTATCTGAACCTGGGCGCAGGACGCGCTTTGCGAAAATGTAATATATTTGGGTTTATACTTTCCTATTGTTATATATTTTATGCTTTAGCATAGCTTACTGTAAATCCTGCTATTTTTGCTATTAAATCTCTTTGTGCATTGGAACCACAATAATCGCATTGGAAAATGTTTATTGGTAGCGATAAAACGAATATTACAGTTTGGGGACTCGAAAAGATACTACAATGCTCAAGGATTCGCAATCTGATTGGGTGGGTAGATGCGTGACATGCAGGTAGGAATGCAAATAGTTCTATGTCGTTATGTCATCCAGTGTTGCCAAACCGAATATCCGCTTGGTGTAATCTATGTGGTGCTGGTGAGGACTTAGGGACAAGAAAGAAAAATTGTTTCTTTTTCATGACATTTTGTGATTTAAATGTGGTTTGTTTGCTTAGTGTACGCATATGTGTCCCTATGTTGTCACATGTTTGAACGGTTGTATTGATAGATAATCCTGTTATATTTTATAGTGAAATTAATTATTATTTGGGAAAGTATTTTTCTGTACAGAAAACAAAGGTGTATGTGTATGTGCGTTGTGTGATTCTGCAAGGACTGGACAAGGACAATGGTTCTGTTGAGAAACCAGGGTATACAAATTTATTTTTGAGAGGTTCTGTTGAGAATACAGGGTATAAAAATTGACCTCAGACGTTCTGTTGAAAAAACAGGGTATAAAAATTGACGATGTAGTATACAGTGATACGAAAACAGGGTTTTCGTCATAATCACAATTGTAATTGCAGAAGTTTTGCAGATAATTAGCACTGCAGGCTGTGCGATCGGACTGCATGTGTGGCATATGCACATGATTGTGAAATTTTGGATGGTGGAGAGGAAATTTGCTGGAAAGGCTGGATGTTTTTCAATGTTCAGTGCTCCCAGTTCTACAGTACTCAGCAGGTGTGCTGGAAAGGTGGGATATTGCAGTGTTGATATTTTCGTTCTCCCAGTTTGTGTTAGGGACCTCGCTGTGTACACTTACGCACCATTAAGTGGTGGACAGCCGATTAATATTTAGCGGGAGTTTTGGTGCTGCAAGGAGTCCGCTTTCAAATGGGCGCCAAAACAATTGCCCGAAATGGCTTACGTGACCGAGACTCAGGTCAAAGGTGCAGGATCATTTAAATTGTAGCGTGAAATACGGTGAGAGATAATTGAGGTATCGGCTGCGCTAGGACATTTCAGGGTCAAGAAGAGTAAGGATTCGAACCCAGGGCTTCTGCTTCTGTGGACCACTGCTTTGCTGACTGAGCTATTCTGGCTGCTGGACAGTTCCTTGCTGTTATCCTGTGTTTCAGTTCAGTTCCAGTCATCTCCTGTTGTTCCAGCATGCCTTAGCTCCTCCCTCTGACTTCCTATAAAAGCTAGTTCCTGTCTCCAGTGCCTGATTATTGTGCTTCCTGCCTGTGATCAAGCTCCTGTTCCTGTTCCTGATTACTAGCATCTTCTAGCCGTGTACCGACCTCGACTTGCCCTCCACTTCGCCTCTTCCTCAACCTTTGGACCTTTTGCCTCTCTGTGTCACCCTGGCTGGTTTGCCTAGTGCTGGTAAAGTGAAAATCAGGGGAACCCCACGCAAAATTTTTCCACGATTTTCACGGGACCAGCACTAGTCAGGCAGCACTAGGGTTAAGCATAAATAGCGGGGGGACCTCACGCTTTTTTTTTTTCAACTTTTATCTGTTCTTTAATATTTTAACAGCTGCCGGAGCTCTGGCAGCTGTATGACAGGTCAGTGTAACAGTGATGTGTTTACATCTCACTGTTACAACACAGGAGAGTTTGCCAAACACAGGAGAGTTAGCTAAACTCGGGAGTGTTTACATCGCTCAAAGTCGCCAGAGATGACCAGCGATTTTGAACATGAGTGTCAAAATCGCAGCTTGATACATTTCCATTTTTTTTAAAAAAAATCGCGGGTAAACCGTTTACCCGCGATTTGCCGCGATTTAAACACGCTGGCAAACTCGCACTTTGATACATTTACCTCTAAGTGAGAGGAAAAATGAAAAATTAAGAACATTTGGTGTGAGCAGTAATTTGCATCAGTTTTATAGACCTACAGTATTCAAAGCCACACCATCAGACAATCCTAGCGTCACACCTGAACCAATGCAAATTGACGTAATTAGGAAACCACTCTGTTTTAATGAGAAACAGAGACGTCAGGATGAGAATCTTTGTTTATATTGTGGTGATCAAAGACATTATGCCATCGCTTGCCCAAATAAGATTCGCCAGACCATCGCTATGACTGACTTTAAGCAAATGGACTCCAAGGAGTTTAGCCAATCCATTTCCATCTCGCAATCACTAAATCTCTTGGCTCATGAAAAAAGAGATCCTCAGCCGCAATAATCACATTTTGTTCTCCCAATCACGCTTTCATCCGGGTCTCTTGTAATTTGCAGTCTAGCTGTGCTTGACTCGGGTGCTGGTGGCAATTTCATGGATATCGCCTTTGCACAGGAAAACTGCATTGAATCAAAGAGTAAACAAGCTCCTGTAAACTTGGAGACTGTAGATCCCCTTTGTTTTCTGGGCCAGTAACTCACAAAACAATCCAGCTACAAATGACTATCGAACCAGGGGATCAGGAGGCTATCAGCTTTCATTTGATTGCTTCATCTAAATTTCCCATAATACTGGGAATCCCCTGGTTGTCCACCCATAATCCTTCTGTCAACTGGGATACTCGCACTTTATCCTTTCCTTCGGAGCACTGCAAACTAAACTGCCTATCTAGAACTGTGGTATCTGTTGACCAGCAGGTCACCGAACTTCCTTCTAAAGATTTGAAATTGCCTTCACAATACAGTGAATTTTCAGATGTCTGTGATAAAAAGAATGCAGATATATTACCCCCTCATCGGCCTTATGACTGTCCCATTGAGCTGTTACCAGGATCATCCATACCTTTTGGGCGACTTTATTCTCTGTTCGAACCAGAGTTGAAATTCCTCTGGGAATTTCTAGATAAAAACTTAAACAAAAGGTTTCATTCGCAGTTCTACTTCTCCTGCTAGTGCTACCTTATTCTTTGTTGAAAAGAAAGATTCTACCTTACGCCCCTGTATTGATTGTAGGGAACTCAACAAGATTACAGTCGAGAATCATTATCCACTCCCCCTAATTCCTGAATTGTTGGAGAGGCTGCAGAAGGCAAAGATCTTTACAAAGCTTGATTAACGTGGGGCATACAATCTGGTTCGTATTCGACCTGGGGATGAGTGGAGAACCGCCTTCAGGACAAGATATGGACATTTTCAATCTTTGGTCATGCCTTTTGGCCTATGTAATGCCCCTGCAACTTTTCAGCATTTCATCAATGATGTCTTAAGAGACTTATTAGATCAATTTGTTGTTGCCTATCTGGATGACATTCTTATATTCTCTGATAATCTGGAGGAACATCGCAAACATGTTTGTACTGTACTTGAAAGACTTCAGAGGAACCAATTGTATATCAAATTGGAAAAGTGTGAATTTCAACAAGCCAAGATTCAATTCTTAGGATACATAACTTCCCCTGATGGTCTGAGCATGGATCCCAGTAAGATTGATGCAGTCATTAACTGGCCTGTACCTAAGAACGAAAAGCAAGTCCAATGGTTTATTGGTTTTGCCAATTTCTACCGGAAGTTCATAAGAAACTTTTCTGGAATCGTTTCTCCTATTACGCAACTTACCAAGAAGGGTGTTCCTTTTGATTGGTCACCTGAAGCTCAAGAAGCTTTACCCAACTTAAGACTCTCTTTTCACATCAGCACCAATCCTGATACATCCAAATCCTGAATTACCCTTTATTGTCGAAGTTGATGGCTCTGATTCTGCAGTGGGAGCAATTCTTTCTCAACGTGTCGGTGAGAAGATGTTGTTGCATCCTTGTTCTTATTTCTCTCGCCAGATGACATCAGCTGAGAAAAACTATGATATTGGGAATAAGGAGTTTCTGGCCATTAAGTGTGCTTTCGCAGAGATGAGACACCTTCTTGAGGGTTCTATCCACCCTGTGACAGTTCTTACTGATCACAGAAATCTTGAATTTTTACGCACTGCTAAACAATTATCTCCTAGACAGGCCATGTGGACTTTATTCTTCTCTCGCTTTAACTTTATAATTTCTTACCGACCGGGATCCAGAAATGGCAAAGCAGATGCACTCTCGAGAATATTCTCTGAGCCTCATCTAGAAGAAAATTCTAGAAAGACTATTCTACCTGAGCACAACTTCTTAGGCGCAACTGTTTCTGCGCATTTACTCTCTCTTTTGAAGAATGGTTATGACACTGATCCTTTCCTCAGAAGTCCTTCTTCAGATGCAATTTAACTTTTCATAATTGCTACTGGACTCGGCTTTATCGCCTTTACATACCCAAGTCTGTACGAGTTGAAATATTGAAATGAATCCATGATTCCAAACCTGCTGGACATTTAGGAGTATACAGGACTCAAGAATTGTTGACACGTTCCTTTTGGTGGCCAAATTGTAAAAACGATGTTAAGAAATATGTTTCATGTCTGACATGTGCCTGAAACAAGACTCCTCGCACCTCACCACTAGGTTTGCTACAACCTCTTCCCATTCCATCTCGTCCCTGGAGCTCTATCTCTATAGATGTCATAGCTGATCTACCGCCTTCGAAAGGGATGACAACAATTCTTGTGGTAGTGGACCGTCTAACTAAAATGGCTCATTTTATCCCTGTTAAAGGAGTACCCACTGCTGAACAGACTGCAGAGCTTTTAATTCAGGAAATATTTAGGCTCCATGGCATCTATGATGACATAGTCTCTGATCGTGGCGTTCTGTTCACTTCTAAGCTCTGGAAGAGTTGTTTTACTGCCCTGGGAATAAAACTTAATCTGTCCTCAGCTTTCCATTCACAGTCTAATTGACAGACTGAAAGGACTAATCAGACACTTGAACAATATTTAAGATGTTTTATTAGTCACCTTCAAGACGATTGGATAAATTTTCTACCCACTGCTGAATTTTCTTACAATAATTCTGAACACAGTTCAATTTCCCAGACACCCTTCTTTGCCAACTTTGGACTCAATCCAACATTTATTCCTAATCTCCCGGTTTCCACGTCAATTCCAACGGTGACTGATAGGATTACAACTTTACAAGAAGTTCAAAAGAGGCTTATTGAAATTTTGAGAGAAGCCCAGGAACATTACAGACAAGCTGCCAACAGACACCGTAGAGCTATAACCAATTTTCATGTTGGAGACAAAGTCTGGCTATCCACTAAGAACCTTAAACAGCGGATACCCTCACCTAAATTGGCTCAAAAGTTTATTGGACCATTTAAAATACTATCCTAAATTGATCAAGTTGCCTTCCGCTTTGAACTTCCTGCCTCTATGTAGATACATCCGGCATTCCATGTTTCCCTGCTCAAAACATTTCGAGACAACCCCTTCCCTGGCCAGATTTCAGCCCCACCACCACCAGTCATGGTGGAAGGAGAGAAAGAGTTTATTGTTGAAGAGATCCTGGACTCCAGAAAAACACAGAAATAGAATGCAATATTTGGTAAAATGGAGGGGATATGGTGCGGAAGAAAATTCCTGAGAGCCTGCAGAAAATGTCCATGTCTCCAGATTGACCACGCTATTTCACCGGAGACATCCTAGCAGACCAGCTCCCGAGACGTCTAGAGGATGTACTGGAGGGAGGGGAGTAGTGTCAGGATTTGAACCCAGGGCTTCTGCGGACCGCTGCTCTGCTAACTGAGCTATTATGGCTGCTGGACAGTTCCTTGCTGTTATCCTGTGTTTCAGTTCAGTTCCAGTCATCTCCTGTTCCAGCATGCCTTAGCTCCTCCCTCTGACCTCCTATAAAAGCCTGGCTAGTTGCTGTCTCCAGTGCTTCCTGCCTGTGATCAAGCTCCTGCTCCTGTTCCTGATTACTTGCATCTTCTACTCATGTACCAACCTCGGCTTGCCCTCCACTTCGCCTATTCCTCAACCTTTGGACCTCTTCGCCTCTCTGTGTACCAAACCTGGCTACGTTCGACCACCCTTTTCATCTTATCTCCTGTTGGCTAGCCTCTCTCCCTGCCACTGGGCTCCTATCCTGTTTCCAGACCGTGACAGTAAGTATGCAATGGCATACTGTGATCAATGGGTCAAGATGACCAATGAATGTGTGAAACCCTTGCCCAAGGTTGGTAGTTTTGTTAAAAATAACAAATGTAACATATTCTGTACTAAGTGTGTAAACGTTCAGAGGGAGAAGAGTAACTTATATGTATTTTTCTTTTGTGTTTTGTTTCTGTTTGTGTGTGTCAGTCCTGCAATAGAAGTACAATAAATGACACACAGGCAATACAAAAGGGCAGTAATTTAATCTAGTGAAACAGTTTTTTTTTTTCCAAACACTCCGAAGAGAGACTTCTATTCCATTAATTGGCAAGCCCAATATGTAAAGTTAATAACAAAAGTTCCATTCCCCACCTTATGTGGATAATAACTTTAGTGCAGCCAGAGAAAAGAATTGTGCCATGTATTATTATTAGTAAAAGAAGTTTATTGTGTCCCTGTAATGGCTTAGTTTCAGAAATCCTAAAAGGAAACATAAGGTTTCACATGTATGTGCTATTAGTAAGTTAGATATCCTTTATGTAGAAACAATGGTTTTAGCTAATTGACCCTGGTTGCAATGAGGCTATAGAGTTAGAACAATACAAAAGACTAGAGATAACAGTTGCAGCTAATGAATGTATGCAGTCTGAGTATCTTGTTTTTTGCTGTTTTTATTTTGTTTCTCGTTGTTGGTTAATGATAAGGATTGAAAGTAAAGAAATGAAAATGTTTTGTTTGTTTTCTGATACTAATTAAACTTTGTTTTTGTGTTTTTCTTCTTTAGACAACGACACCCAGAGAGAATTATATTTATTAAATATGGGAATACAGGAAAAATGCAAAATATTTCCCTTAAAGACAAAAGTTAACATTGGGTCATACATAAGACACTTTTTCTTCTAGAGTGGCTCATGATAACTTATTTGGCTGAGATTTATTATTTAAAATGAAGTGTGTATATACTCTACTTCTAATGTTGTTTTTATGTATTCCAGGAAGACACACATGGGAGATACAGAGTATGCGTCCCAAGTGTTTATTTTACACTTCACTGTTATAGCCACAAGTCCATCACAGTTTGTATAGTTATTGTGATCAGAGATATTGGGTTCTTTATGAACTAATGATGGATGACACTGGATTGGATGAGTAATGTTTCCCTGTCATCTTGCTGTAAATCTCCTTTTCTGCTTTCCTGTTTTCCTCTCTTTCTGCAAGTCTCTTCATTATTATTATTCTTTGCTGTGTTATTTCCGGTTCTTACACTTATGACTGTCAGTATCTCATTCTTTTCTTATAAACAGGTACAAAATACATAGACACTGTCCCAAAGGGTTATATACAACCTCAATATCAGGACACAAGCCTGGAATGACTGTTTGCAATCTTTCAAACAAAATAAGGGGTGCAGTATGAAAAGTAGTATTGCTGTATCCTGATTTGTTTATATCAGCAGTGTATAAAACTAAATACTTGTTCATTCATTTCTTGGTAACAAGACATGAGGGTGCAAAAGGATGGATCACAGTCATGCCAGACAAAGGTCCAATACTTGAGATATTGTCTCACCCACGGGGCTAAGACTTTTTTTTTTTTACAACTGACAGAATCAGAGGTACACACATTACACTGACATAGTCAGGAAGATAGCTAAAGGTTGTGTTTTCATGCTTATAGAAGCTGCTGATTTTTAAGCAGGAGTTTTGTTGTGGAAATATGATTCAAGTTTTATAGATTGCATGAGGTATCTGCCCTTCTCAGCCCTGCCTAAATTACATATGTGTCCTGAGCAAGGTGTACAAAGTGTCTCTCTAGATGCACAAAGAGTGGAAGGAGAAGCAGAGACTAGCTGAATGTGAATTAGGCAGACATACAGATATGCATGACTGTGTGGAACATTTGAATAAGACTTTTTCCACAAGACCTGACATAAGTGACATCCTTTAGAAAATGTTACATTTTCATGTTTTATATTTTTCATAGACATGCAGGGCCGCCATCAGGGGGATACGGGGGGTACTGTTGTACCGGGCCCGGGCTCACCAGGGGGCCCGGTACAACAGCTCAGCAAAGACTTACCTGGGGCCCGCCGCTGGTCTCCGCTATTCTGTCTTCAGCCTGGCTGTCACCGTGACAGCCAGGCACCAGGATCCGATCGCAGGGGTGGAGGAATCATTCCCCCTGTGATCATGTGATCTGTCACAGGCAGAGCCAGGCTGAAAACAGAATAGCGGAGACCAGCGGCGGGCCCCAGGTAAGTATGTGTTGCTCATGGGGGAGGGGGGGCGCTCATGGGGGGGGGGTTGCCCGCTCATGGGGGGGGGGGCCCGGGTGGCATGGGGGCCCGTACTGGGCCACATTTTTTCTGAAGGCGGCCCTGTAGACATGTACTGGATATTATTATAAATGCCGAAGGTGTTATAAAAAAAACTGACCCCTTTTGCCCTCTTCACTTAGCCAAGTAGCTGAACTTGTGTGATCAAAAATAGCATGTGAGTTGGCAGAGGGTAGGATAGGGGGTGACTTTGAGGCGACAGAGGAACTTTTATGACAATAGCAGGACACGAGTAGCGCACTCATATTACATGAAGGACTTTTGACAGTGACACAGTTACCAAATGAAGTAGCTGTTATTCAATCTAAAGCCTACACACATGAATATGATCCAATATTACGTGACAATAACATGGCGGACGAAGCTGTCAAGTGGGCAGCAGGTTTAACTGACAAAACAATTTTTTGTTTTGTTTTTGAGATTGTAAACACACAAGAATTAGTTAAAATGTAACATTTGTGTTCCCTGCAGGAAAAAGGTGGTCTGGAAGGCGAAGGGATGTGGTCAGGAGTCCTCTGGGCTCTGGAGAGATGGACGCGGTAGGCAGTGGCTCCCAGAATGTATATTCCAGGCCTAGCTGCACATGGTCTGACTCATCTGGGTAAAGAAGGTATGGACAAGCTGGTAAGAGTGCACTGGTGTGCACCAAACTTTTCTTCTCAAGTTAGTAGGAAGGCAATGTCCTGTTTTACTTGAGTGAGGGAAATGTTGGAAAGACAATACCAATGGAGCCATCCCATACACCTCCTACAGATAAACATTTTCCAGGCAAAACAAATCCACTTCATCCAATTGCCACCTTGCAGTATAGTATATACTGGTGTACTGATGTAATCTATATCTGGGTAAAGGTTCATTCAAATGTTTCTAATATTGCTGTGTCATACTCAGGATTCTGGTTAGTAGATATGTTATTCCTAGAGTTATATAGAAAGTTATAGGGCTATTCATTCTTACTGGTAATAACTTTTAGATAATGAGTACAACATACGGCCTGTGATAGTAAGTTACATACTCTTTATCAGCCACAAGCCAGTAGGAAAATAGAGTAAACAGTACTATCTAGGATGAATTGAATAGAGTGATAGTTGAAACTAGATTGGAGTGGCCGGAAGCTTTGGCCACTAATCCTCTCCACTATCAGAACCGCTCTTAAACCGCCTCTTAACCTGTCACCTTTTTAAATACTTTTGACAAGCTACCTCACTTGATGTTAGATTCTTGAGATGAGTTCATAATCGAGACTGTTGAAAATCTGAGCTCATAATGGAGAGACTGTTCAAAATCTTGTAAAGAAGAGAAAATAGTGAGGTAGCAACAAAGAACGTTTAAAACATATAACATTGTTACATTAACTGTCATGATGTTGGACTGGGAGAGTATGTTATGGACTGTGACTGGATCACTTATAAGTAACTTATGTTATAAATGTATTTAAAGGAAATCATGCAGGGCACTTATTTTTGAGATAGTGCATATTTTGGTATAGGAAATATTTATTTCTGAGACCAGGGAAGAAAATGCGTTTTTTTCTGTTTTAACCTTGCTAAAGGAAATGCATTATTTCTGATGTATACATCTGGTATAATAAGCCTTTGCTTAGAAATTATTTTGTATATCTTGGTGTAAGGAAATGCCTTGTTTGGGGTTTGCAACTATTCTTGGGGAATTCTTTTCTTTGGAGGAAATGTGCCTTCTGCAACTATTGGAAGAAAACACCCATGCTAATCTCATGTTGATTAGACCTTTTGATGTGAGTGTCCAATTCCCCTTAAGGGAAAGGAAGGGGTAATTAGACTTGCTGTCAGATGTCCACTATGTCCAAATTAAGATGCAGGAAATCACAGCAAGGATTTAGGATATCACAGATAAACATAAATATTGTTAGCTTTGCATTACATGTAAAACCATGTTTGGGTAAACAAATTGCATCCTGATTCTAAAAATAGCCTGTGAGGCTGTGTCTAAAACTGTATGAAAAGAGAACCCTTGTAAACTGAAATGTATCATTCTGATGTTCCATCGGACCTGACCATCGATACCTTTAATCAGTGGAACTGTCCTTGTCAGGACACTTGACCTAAGTAAACATCACTCTGTGCTTCAAGACCCTGCTTGACAACTTCTTCAATATTGCTGTAATCCTGTGACCTACAGATTAGACCCAAAATCTAATCCGTTTCCGGCTGTCTGAGGTTTGGCCCCAGCTTTCCATTACCGCCGCTCTGCCGCTACCCATCAGCTCTGGCCAGTGTGATAGGCCAGGGGGATCCATCCACAGCACCCTGATCCATAGTAAGCGGGCTACCAGCCCAATTGTACCAGCACAGGAGTACACTAGCAGCGACAGTTACCCAGAAGGAATGTGGTTCTGGATGCCATAAAGGAGTCCAGTGGTGGCAGCAGGCTCCTCCTACTGCAGCAGGAGGGTAGTATTCGGAATAACGAAAGGGGACGGTGGCAAAGTAAGCCCAACCAGTTCCCAGCAACAACAGACAGGGTGGCATAGGCGGTCCATCCTGTCACATGGACTGCAATTTCCTACGCTCAAGTCATTTGACAGACAGGTACCAAGTGTTGACGACCAGCACCACTTCCCAGGGAGTAGCAGACTGAGACACTTGGACCCATTCCACCCACTGCAGAGGAGTCAACAACCCGGAGAAGGTTCAAATTGCAGCCATGGATGACACTCATGAATCTGTGCCAGGAGACCCAAGATCGCAGTTAATAACACCTGAGCCAAGGACTTTGCAAAGACTGTTATCCCATCATGGAGCAGCGGTTTTCCTGTTTTTCCCTTTCTAGTGGTTCTCTCATTCTTATTCTCTTTCCAGGACATTCATTTTTTTTAATGGTGAACAGGTGATGGAGACTTGTTCAGGTAGTGATACTGAGGATGTGCGGGTGAAGGAGATGTTGATAGCACAATTGGTCCAGCCAATTATACTATTGAATTCAGGGATAAAAGAAAAGTTTTACTAACCTTGGAGACAGTTTGAGGGGCTATTGTCTGAAGAATATTGTGTCTGTAAGTACTGTGACCCCATAGTTGAAGAGAGGTGCATCCAGTGATGCCAGTCCAGTAATAATTTGGACTTGAGCGGGGATCCATGAGAATGATTATCATTCTTTGGTGGGTAAGGTTTTAGACCAAACTGAATGCTGGATGTGCTCTCATGTGCCTCAGGGACTAAATTAATTAGGACTAGTTCTCTTTCCACAAAATATTTTTGAGGTACTCGAATTATGGGCTGAGAGGCCAGTAATATGAAAGATAATATAGCCAGGTCCCTTAGTTTGAAGTTCCCCAATATTAGGCAGATCGATCACTGTTTCACATACAAAGAAACTTGAGTAGTGGGAGACTGGATAGAATGAACAGCCAATTGCCTGCCCCCCCAAGTGTTGATGAAAATCCCATTCATATTATTAGAGTGTATTTATGGTTTAAGGATAACATAAATAAGATTATGTTAACAGATGTAGGATGGTGTTATTTGTGAAAATGTATTGCTTAAATGTCATATAACCTAAGACATGCCTTGGACAGATGGACACGCTAGGCATAAGAAACTTTACTAAAATATTATGTATTGATGTAACATTTTATTGTACCTTATATCCTTCCGAATAATGTATTACATATGTTGGTGAAGGGCATACAAAAGGTTAACTGCGAGCTCCAAAGGTATATGTTCCGTAGAAAAAGAAAATGGTTTTTAGAATTGTGACTCTCTTTTATGGCAACCTGACTGTTATCCAACAACAGTGTGGTTGTACTATGGGGGAATATACATTACAGAGAATGAAACATACTACAGAGATCCTGCAATAAAATTTTAGGGTGAGTGTTGGGTATACTCTGAAACTGTGGCCTGTGGAAGTCAAATAATTGGATGGAGTAACCAAAATTGATTAATATTGTTTTACTGTGAGATTGTGATTAGTACGCCATGAGTAATGACGCAATTGCACGTATTAATAACACACACATTTACATTCGCACTTACATTTGTAAATAGTACACATTTATTAAGGTTCCAATCCACATTTATTTATTGGTAAAATGTATTAGAGATTATATATACATAGATAAAACTATAATAAAAGGTATTTATGGTTCAGGTCCTCTAAAAGGTAAAGAGTTTGGTCTCATAGTAAAGCTTATTTCACCATCATTAACATGGTTTCGATAGAGTAGCAATCGGAAGTTATGAGCAATATGAGATTAATACGCAAAAGTACTTTGTTTATGGGTCAGTTTAAACTGGTTATTTGGCGGGAAGACACGTAGGCAACAGTTGGGAGTAAGTTGCCCCCCCCACCCTTGGAAAATATCAAATGAACTGACCTATAACCAGCAGACAACCGGAACATCGTTAACCCTGGACCAATGAAGACCTCTCTTGGTGTGATCTGTGTGTATTCGTGACATCATCACTGTTTTGTTAACGGAAACTGCATATAAGATCCCTGGGCCAGTGTATTTTTCTCTCTTCCTGACAACATGATTGTATCTGAACCTGGGCCCAGTACACGCTTTGCAAAAATGTAATGTATTCGGGTTTATACTTTCCTGTTTATTGTTATATATTTTATGCTTCAGCGTGTCTTACTGTAAATCCTGCTATCTTTTGCTATTAAATCTCTTTGTGCGTTGCAACCACAATAAATCGCATTGGACAAGGTTTATTAGTAGCAATAAAACAAACATTACAGCTCCAATGGGGGTAGGAACTAATGAGAATGCATTCTGTACAGCACTGCGGAATGAGTGGCACTATATAAATAGCGGATGATGATATAGTCATGAACTTTAATGTTTACAAGGTAAGCAGAGACCTGTAAATTCCTGGATGTAGCTTTTGATGCAATCTGAACTTTTGGTGAATTTGCTGAGATGCTGAATTCTGGGATTGGGATCTGTGTCAACTGTTCTCCAATGACCTTATAACTTTTTCCAGACTTACAACAATTTGGCAGACAAAACTGCCAAATGTTTTTCTATATAGATGGCAGCACTCCCTGATGATTAAATGATGAAGCACAGTTGATTAGTAACCAATGGCTCAAATTACCTTATTTATTGATATGGAAGCAGTAAAGGAATACTTACATTTTCACACATGGCTTCTTGATGTCTGATTATTATTTTTGTTGAATAAATAAGGATGAGTAAAATTGGTTATGTGGTATTTGCCACATGAGATTTGTCAAAGTCGTATAATTGGATGAACGAAAGTATATTGGTTAATATTGTTTAAATTGTGCGATTGCATTCAGTATGCCACACCACACATGGCATACTGCGATTGCACGGTAAAATACGCACGTACACACTCGCATTACAACATTTAGTTATTTATATAATTCATATTGAATCTATTCTACAGTGATTTATGAGCAGATAGTATTTAGTTTATTATTAGTATATATATTATGATTATATGTACACTTCAGTGTTATTTAAGGTTCAGGTTATAGGAAATGTGTCATGTCTGATATATTAATCCCCTTTACATCAGCAGCTGTCCGGTGCATTTGGCGAAGAGATCGCACATTGCATACTCTAGTTATTGATGTTAGGGAATAAACCTTTAATATGATGCTGACTATAAAATGCTAATAGACTAGTTGTAACTGGAGTCGTGGTGGTAACAAAGAAGCACATCCCCTGGAGAGATGACCCACATCTTTGGATTCTTTAGTCTGAACTAGCCTATGACCTGTTTACCCTGGACCCACCCGAAGTCTGGACCTTTAGAAGCAACCCACGTCATCTGCTTTGTTCACTCTGTAACACTGAATGTATATATATCATAGCTGCGCTCCCACTAGCTCAGTCTCACAATAGTAATCGCAAAGTTTACTGATAGTTAGTATCTGTAAGCGCTGCGATCGGACCACATGGTTATTTAGTGCAGCCGTGATTGCGACTTGGGAGATGTGGGAGGAAATACGCTGCAACCACTGATATTCTTGATTGATATCGGTTGCTAACAGTGGTAAAGTACTCAAAACTAGGAAAAGCAGGGTATTGCAAAGTTGGTACTTGTCTGATCCCAGTTGTGTTAGGTTGTTTCTCCAGTGAGTACGCTGACACTCGAGTGTTATTGTTTTGTGGTACTCAGTAGCGTGGAATTGAGGGGACGTACCTGTTGAAATCGTCCAGGGCCAAGAAAGACATGGCTAATTGTGTGCTGCCTAATGAATGGCCGGTTGGTTCGGCAAAGTATGTTATGCATAATAAATATGGTGCATATGCAACGGCATACTATGACAAATGGGTCAAGATGACCCGGGAGTGTGAAACATAGGTAGTTTTGACTCAGAGGTGTTAAATAATGTTAGAGATAAAGTGCGGTTGATTAAATCAACAAAAACGAGAATTGAACATGATGACTGTTTAAAACTGTGGCAACAAGAAGGGTACACGTGGCAAGGGTGCGCGTGTTCAGCGGAAGTGCGCACAACGGAAGTGAGCATTACAAAGCGTGGAGAACTGAGCACATGCGCGCCCTCGCCGCCAAATGCGGTTGGGGTGGTAGGTACAGCCAATACCAAAAATGTGAAGAATGTAATGAGTAAGTTGTATGATGTCTTAAGTAATGTTTTAGAAGAAGATGTACCCACAGTCATTTCAGCCATTGCCCATGCCAGTAACATACACGGACAAGGAAAGGGAACGGTTCCACCAGCAGGGGCAGCGGCTGAAATTGGTGAGAATAATGTAAAGGTTATGAAAGGGGGAGACATTCATTGTACTGCAACAGCAATTCCAGCAACTAGTTCAGAACATAGTGATTTGGTAGGCTTACATCCTGTCCGCACAACAGCAGTTCCCACTGGGAAAGCGGACAGAGATGGTGTAATGACCATGAAACATGTAGCAATGCATTTTCCATGGACTAAGACGGAACTATTTACAATTATCTCTCTCTGCTCTTGTAGAGATAAAAAAGACATACAGTCTCAGTAATGGGGCCAAGACATATTTTTTGACATAAGACAAACTCAGGGATATACACACTAGATTGACATGAGTTACAGAAACAGTCAGGAGTTTGGTGTTATGTGTATAGAAGTTGCTAATGTTAAGCAGAAAGTTTTTTTTTTGCGTGGAAATACGATTCATGTTTTATAGATTGCATATCTGTTTCGTTTTTGTTGTGTTTTGTGCCTCCTGTACAAAAATGTGCCTTTATATGTATGCACAAAGGGTGGGGAGGACAGGAGATTGCTGGAGGTTAGACATACAGATATGCATCTCTGTGTAGAACATTGGAGTAGGATTTTTGCCACAAGATATGACAATGTGAAACCCTAGAAAATGTAGAATTTTCGTGTTTTATATTTTTTCACTGTTAAACTGACATGTACTGGATACTGTTATATTTGAAGAAAGTTTTATAGAAATAGACCTCTTTGTCTTTCTCACTTAGTCAAGTAGCTGAATGTGAGGTACTGAGAATGGCATGTGAGTTGGCAGAGGAAAAATCGATTGATATACATTTGTCTTCAGCATTTTTCTAGTCTAGGGGGCGATGTTGAGTTGACTGAAAAATCTTTTTATAGCAATACCAGCACACGAGTAGGACACTACATAGAGGACTTTACACAGTGACACAGTTACCAACTGAAGTAGCTGCTAGTAAAGTCCACACTTACACACGATCATAAATGGCTGTCACACCAGGGCAAATATAGCTGTCAAATAGACAGCAGGGTTTTATGTGACAGCTAACAAATCTATGTTTTGTTTTTCGTTGTATTGTTTTAGTTTTAAAATGTGAACACACACACGCATACACATATTGGTTAATATATGAAGATTTGTGTTACCTGTAGAATTAACTGTCTGGAAGGCAAAGAGATGTGGTGAGGAGTCTGGTGCACTCTGGAGAGATGGACAAGGTAGACCAGCAGCTCCCAGAGTATATCTTCCAGACCTAGCGGAGGCAGCACATGGTCTGGCTCAGATGGGTACAGAAGGTATGCGCAAGCTGGTAAGAGCATATTGGGGTGCACTAGACATTTCTTCTCAAGCTAGTAGGATGGCAAAGTCCTATCTTGATTAAGAGAATGTCAGGAAAATGATACCAATAGAGCCATCCCATATGCCTCCTGCAGATGGGTTTTTCTCCAGGTAAAACAAATCCACGTCATCCAATTACCACCATGCAGGATCCTCAAGTATACACTGGTGTACCAATGAAATATGTCTGGGTAAAGGTGTATTGAAATGTGTCTAATGTAATACTGTGTCATACCCAAAGCTTTTGTTATTCAATGTGATAGCCCTAGAGTTATAATAAGTGATAGGGGTACTCATGTTATTGATAATAAATGTATAATGTATGAGTAGTGGTAACAAATTACATACTTTCGATTAGCCACAAACCAGTGTGAACATAAAGTAATGGTACTAGGTAGAACGAATTGAATAGAATGAGAGTTGGAACTTGATTGAAGTGGTTGATAGCTTCGGCCAATAGTCCTTCCCCGCTACCAAAGATCACTCCTGGGCTGCCTCTTAACCTGTTGATTTTTAAAATGTTCTTGATCCCTCTTGAGATGAGATTATGACCGAGAGGCTAGTTTAGACCTTGAGAGGGAAGGTAAATGGTGAGACAGCAACCGAGAGCGTCCAAAACACTGTTTCCTGAAAAGTCACACTAACTGTCAGGATGTTGGATCGGGAGAGTAAGTTGTGGAGCAGTAATTTCTTAGGCTCAGGTTATTTGACAGACAGGTACCAGGTTTAGGCTACCAGCATCACGACTTCAAGAGTAGCAGAGACACGCTGGTGCCCATTTCACCCACTGCAGAGGAGTCATCACCCAGAGAAGGGTCCAAGTGCACTCATAAATCTGTTCTGGGAGGCCTCGAATGCAGTTAGTAGCACCTGAGCCAAAGGCTAAGACAGTTGTCCAGCATGAAGTCATAGTTTTCCTGTTCTGTGTTTCTCTCATCACATTCTCTTTTCAGGACGATCAATTCTTTTGATTATTGAAAGGTGACAGAGGCTGGTTCAGGTAATGATATTGAGGAATTGGAGACGAAGGAGAAGTTAGTAGTATAATCGGTCCAGCCAATTACTCTATTCCATTCAGGGGTAAAAGGAAAATTTGGAAACCCTGGAGCTTGGAGAAAGTGTGAGGGGCTATTGTCTGAGTAGCATTAGGTCCGTAAGTACGTTGACCACATAGTTAAAAAAGAGGTACACCCAGCGATGCCAGTCCAGTAATATTCGGACTTGAGCAGGCATCCTTGAGAATGATTATCATTCTTGGGTGGGTAAGGTTTTAGACCAAACATAGTGCTGGGCGCGCTCTCACGTGCCTCAGTGATTATATCAAGTAGGACTACTTCTCTTTCCACTAAATATTCTTGAGATACCCGAATTATGGGTGGGAGGTCACTAGGGTAAAAGTACAACACCTAGGTCCCTTAGTCTGGAGTCTCCCAATATTTTGCAAGCCGATCACTGTTTCACGTACAAAGAAACCTGAGTATTGGGAGACTGGGAAGAACGAGCAGACAATAACCTGCCCACAAGTGTTGATGAAAAGAACTGATGACATTATTAGAAGTGTATATTAACGCAAGCTGAAGGAGATTGTATGACATTATTGATAGACATAGGATGATACTATTGATGAACATGAAGTGTTTAAATGTATTCTGAGCTTAAAGACATGCGTTGGACGGATGAACCTGTTAACGTAAAACAACTGTAGTAAAGTATTCTGTATTGATGATACATGTTCTATTGTACCTTGTACCATTCCAAATAATGTATTACATGTTTTATTGCACCCTTGAAGGGCATTCAAAAGGTTATCTCCAAGCTCCAGAAGTATACGGTCTATAGTAAAAGGAAAAATTGTCTCGAGGATTAAGACTCTCTCTTATGATAACTTGTTTAGAGCTACAAACAGCGTGGTCATACACCAAGGGGGACTTGCATTACATAGCAATGAAACATGGTACTGAGATCCTGCATATAACATCTTTAAGGTGATAGTTTATTATACTATCAAAGGGTGGAACTGTCAAAGTCGTATAATTGGATGAACGAAAATTATATTGGTTAATATTGTTTTATTGATCAATTGCACTCAGTATGCCACGCTACACGTGGCATACTGCGATCGCACGGTAAAATACGCACGTACACACTCGCATTACAACATTTAGTTATTTATATAATTCATATTCATATTGAATCTATTCTACAGTGATTTATGAGCAGATAGTATTTAGTTTATTATTAGTTTATATATTATGATTATATGTACACTTCAGTGTTATTTAAGGTTCAGGTTATAGGAAATGTGTCATGTCTGATATCATATTAATCCCCTTTACAACAGCAGCTGTCCGGTGCATTCGGCGAAGAGATCGCACATTGCATACTCTAGTTATTGATGTTAGGGAATAAACCTTTAATATGATGCTGACTATAAAATGCTAATAGTCTAGTAACTGGAGTCGTGGTGGGAACAAAGGAGCACATCCCCTGGAGAGATGACCCACACCTTTGGATTCTTTAGTCTGAACTAGCCTATGACCTGTTTACCCTGGACCCACCCGAAGTCTGGACCTATAGAAGCAAGCCACGTCATCTGCATTGTTCACTCTAACACTGAATGTATATATATCATAGCTGCGCTCCCACTAGTTTCAGTCATTCTCTGACCACAGAACTACTGTCCACCGGTACCCGTGGGAGCGCAGCGGTATGTATGTATCTTTTGGTATTGGCTGTACTGTACTGTATTATATAATAATCATGTATTGAACTGTTAACTTTTTACATCTGCTAAAATAAATTACTTTGTGCCTTGGAAACACAATACAATCGCCTATGCAATGCTTATTTGGAAACTATAGAATCACTTTAATAGATTAGATTTATCACATTTTAGGATGATTGTTAGAGTGTGCTTTCTTTTTCATATGACTTTATATTTTCTTCAGAAGTGAAAGGGATTTTATGTGGTAGCATATTGGATTAAATATTTTTTTTATTTTATGAATAGGATATGTAAATTGGAAAATACAGTTTTTCAAAATTCTTTCCATCGTTTCTTTTATGCAATTTGGGCAAATCCAGAGAATTACCAACAATTTTTTAATACCTAGTACTCCCAAGTATGATGATGACACTTATTTGGTTTTCTCAAAGTTTGAGGTAAGTATAGGGCAAGGAGCAATGGTATAAGGGTTTCTTAACTTTTTTTGCCACACAATTTTCTTGCAACAGCAATTATTTTGCATGAATCTATTAGTAATATTGGGAAGCCTGATTTGCGTTTCTTATGTTTTTCCATGTATATTTTCTCATGGTTTCTTAAGTATGTAAATGAGCCCTTCTATCCAGTATGGAAATCCCTTTAACGTCACGCATTTAACACAGAGGGGGGTCACACAGAGTTGAACACAAGTAGCTATTTTGAGCGCATGTTGCATCTTTTTTCCAATGCACATGCTCAGAAAATAGTCACATGGAATACAACTGAGTGGGCTGAATGGGGCCCAAATGGGTGTTTTCGGTGTTCTCCAATGTACAGTAAGGGTGTATTGATGCTACTAAGATCAGATGCAGACCGCTGCAGAGTTAAACATTTCCTTAGATGTGTGCAACTCAGTGTTCACTTTCTTTTTATAATCGTAAGGGCAGGAATCATTCTGGTCTTACAATGTCACATATTAAGCAAGTGTATATACATCATATGGCAGGAATAAATGAAATATCACAGTGAATAACTAAATATACTGACAATGTCAGTGAAGAAATTGTAAAGCATGACAATGGTTGTGCAATGCAGGTCTGCCTAATCAACTTGACAATCGCAGAAAGCCACAATGAATTCTGGAGTTTTATCAGCATACTGTATAGCAGACTATAGGTGAAACTATCCATGAGCTAAAACTTAAAGATGGCCATATTCCATACTTGCCGACTTCTTTAGGTCGGTGTCCGGCAGCTGCCAGGGGAAGGTGGGTGTGCGGAGGACGGGGCTCAGCAAATCGCATCATTTTGGCCCTGTCCCAGCGACATAATGGCACAAACGCGTTATTTACAGTTGGGGCGTGGTCAAATTCCGCGATTCTCAGCATTTTGGATCTAATTCTGCCACCTTCACTAGGAAGTGGGCAGATGCGGGAGGCTGCTATACTCTCCCGGGATTCCGGGAGACCTACTCAGAATCCGGGAGTCTCCGGGACATTCTGGGAGAGTTGGCAAGTATGCCATATTACATCATAGTAATTGCAAAATTTTTAAAAAAACACAAATAAAAAAGCCCCACACATTTAACATAACCTACTGTCCTTCAAGTGTACACTATGGGACATTTATAACAATCACAGAGAAACCATTTAAAACAGTGCAACAGAGAAATAATGGGCCAAAATTTGCACACGCTGTATTTACCATTTTTAGAAAACCTGCTCTAATTACCACCGTTCTACAACAGGTCTGACCTGAAGAACCAAAAATGCATAAATAGGGCTAGTTTTTATTTTTCAGTCACAATAAGCTTTTCACATGAGGGTGAGAAAATGTAAATTGCCAATGCACAGTGCTTCATAGGTTAGTACTAACCCTATTGCAAATTAATTCATTCTACATGCACAACCACATTAAAATTTACTGTTCATACGCTAATTTGAGCCAAATTTCACTCATAAAAAAACAGCAGGTCCAAGCAAACAAAGATAATTAGCAGTCTTAGGTTTGCTTTTCAACCAAGTTTGATAAATTATAAGATAACACCAATAACAGCAGTTCTCTAAAACTCCATACCTTATTAGCCTGGATATACACTACAGAAAATTTCTCCCGCTGTGATATCATTAACGATTTTACCAACGACTTAAAGTCCAATTCCTGTGTACACACTATTGATATTTTACCTTCAGATCTGTGCTCTTCATCTGTCATACCCATCAGCTAAAAAGATCGTGATTCTGCACACTCCATAAAGATCTACATACACTGCTGGTTGTGAGTGGGTATACACTGCAGAATTGAAACAACATCGTTCCATCGTTGAACGAGATTTTTGGTCCAGTTTAAAAATCAAACGATACGGTGTGCTTTGGAGTGATAATCGTTTAATCGTTCATTGTTGGAGTGTACACACTAATGCGATATCGGGCCGAACAGGTGGGGCCCGATAAGCATGTGAAAAACCTGTAGTGTGTACGCAGCCTACATTTTAACTCCATTAAAATCCAGTTTTGTCTCACACACCTGAAATGCAAAATTTGTCAGACTACTTGTGAGTTTCCCATTGACCATGCATCCACTTTTTGTCTCAAGGAAAATAAAAGATTTACATATATTTTATCACTCACTTTTTACAGGAACTGTAAATTGTCCAATTACTATCCTTATACTAAAGGAAATATAAATTCACTTCACTTGTTTTAGTATTTTTTGACTAATTTTGATATCCCCCTCTATTCCTAAATTTCTTTAGTGACTTTTATAGAACAGATTAACTAATTTTCTTGATGAAGTTCACCTACCTTACCCTATACAAGATGGTTAGGGCCACCATTAGGGTTGTACATTGAGGAACCATGTAGGGGTCTCTGGGGCTCAAAATTGGGTTTTTGAGCCATCAGACTCAATGTTATAGAAAAGAACCTGCTAGAAGCTGTAATTAACTACTAACCAGGTTCAGCATAGATGCTTCAGTTAAATAGTGGCAATACGTGGGAACAGTGCAACTGTTCAAGCCAATCAAAGCAGCCATACAGAGTATACAGAACAGCAAAGGGGCAAAAGGCAAATCAGAGGCTTGCGGATATGGACCTGTCAATGAAGTCAGGTCCACATTGTACACCAGATCTTATGAGCCAATACGCGTCTGCAGGAACCCACAATTGTTCTACTATTCTGACGCTGCTTTATACACAACATTTGGACTGAACAGGTGCACTGGTCACATTGCAGTGTGAATATATGAAAATAGTGCTGTAACTCTCAGGGCAGGATGAGTAATCAAAAATGTGAGTCTTATCTTCAGGGCTTAAAAAATAAAATAAATAAAAATACTGATAAAGTAAGGAAAATAAAGCTTGTGGAGGGAAATAGGGAGAGAAGAAAAAGATAGACAGGGTGTGAAAAGTGTCAGCTCAGGAGAAGTGTTAAAGCACAGTTTATAGAACAAGAGAGAGCAATAAGAGGAAATAAAATATAAGAGCTGGAATCGAAAAGAAAGAGTATGGGAAAAAGAGGAAACGACTTCAGCAAAAAAAAAATAAAAAATGATTGGCTCCCCATTACTTCCAGAATCCAATTCAAGATACTTAGCCTCACCTTTAAAGCCGCATTCATATATCTCTGACATCATCACACCCTCCTAGATTTGCCTTCCCACTTAAGGAACTCCATACTCCACCAGCCAGATTCTCTCCCAACCTTCAATCTGTCAAGTGCACTCTCAAAACCCACCTCTTCTCTATAATATATCTTACTCCAACATCATACTTCCCATTCTAGATACCCTCTAGTTCCTATAGTCTCCTCATTGCCCTAAGCTCTCATAATTAAGGCTCTCTCTACCATCTGTCATGACTGCATATATTGTTATATTGACTGTATGGTACTGCAGTTTTCTGGCACCTTAAAAATAGACAATGATGATTATGACACCAATATTTTGATCCAGAACATGGATACCAACCACAATAGCTTTTGGCAGGTTTTCCAGATCTGTCCATTGTTTGTGCCTCAACATATTACACTCAAAAATCTACACACTCTAAGCATCTGTATTTTTTTTTTTCACCCTTTTCTGTTTTTGCTTACCATTCTAGCTGCAAGCTGAATCCCTATGGTATTGTCGAAGTCAGTAAATTGGATAAAGTCATTTCAATTAAAATCGAGCAAACTTGGTTGTCTTTGTCTGAAAAGATGCGTATGGCACGCTACGGCGTGGAAGGGCGTATGCAGCCAAAACACGTGTCAACAACAGTATTTACGCTTTTACATACATTCGCACCAAAACACACATTTGTAAAATAGTACACATTAATGGTAGTTGCAACACATAGTTATTTATGTCGAATATAGTAGTGTTTATGTGTAATATTATAAGTTATATGCATATTAGTGATACATATGGTTCAGGTTAAAAGAAATGTGTCATGTCTAATATCATATTAATCCCCTTTACATCAGCAGCTGTTCGGTGCATTCGGCGAAGAGATCGCACATTACATACTCTAGTTATTGATGTTAGGGAATAAACCTTTAATATGATATTAACTGTCAAATGCTAATGGACTGATTGTAATTGGAGTGTGGCGGGAAGAACAGAGCAGTTTGGCGGGAAGAACAGAGCTCATCCCCTGTAGAGACCCCCACCTTTGGATTCCTTAGATTGAATCAGCCTATGATGTGTAACCCCCTGGACTCTCCTGATGCCTGGACCAATAGAAGCAAGCTATACTACCTGCATTGTTTCACTGTATCTCTGTTTGCATATAAGCAGTAGCTCTCATGTAGTGTTCAGTCACCTTGACCACAGACTTCAGGATTGAATGACTGTTCACTGGATCCAGAGCGCCTGCGATAAGTAACGGCTGTTATTATTATTATTTCGCTTGAATATATTCTGCTACTTTTTGAGAATAAATCTTTGTGCGTTGGAAACACAAATCGAGATTCGACAATCGTTATTGGATAGCGACAAAACGCTCATAACAGTATAGAAAAGGGGTTTTCCCTGTGGTGTTCAGAAAAGTAAGTTGAATATTAATCCTATGAAATATTTGTAACTAGTAATATAGGCAACTAAAAACATCATGTTTGCTGGTTTGGGAGTGATGAAGAAAATTGAGCTTTGCGAAGTCAACTTGTATTAAGGGTTACAATTGATTCAGGGGCTTTGAGGTATTGTTTTTTGTCCTCCAGACATATGCAGTTTTATATATTTTTAGAGCTAGTAAAAGTGAGGGCAGAATAATAATGTAATCAAGCATTTTCTCTGAGTAAGCAAGGTGTCCATGAAGGCATGATTATAGCTTCATAGCTTCAGAGATGTAAGATCATTTATCACACCTTCATGTGAGACTTTTCCACATTTCTCTAATATTAAACTGAGTAATTTGTCAGAATTGGAATGTACAGGAGTGGTAAAAGTAAGAACGTGTGATAAAGACATTGATTTTATTTTAAAACTAACAATTTCAAAAAATATTTTACACTATTGTTTTTAAAACTAAATATTGTAATATAACATTTTCATGATGAATTTTGAGAAAATATACATGAAAAAATGTTAATATTTATCCACACAAGTGCAGTCTCGGTTATTCATAGATAATTTCACTGGTTTATTGTGAGTTTTCTAAATGGTCTCCAATACTTTGAGGTGATTCTTTTCCATCTGATGTCTGCAGCCTTTTAATGGATGAGTCCTGGCGAGTGAGACCCACACCCCATAATCCCTGAAAACCACCTGCGGAGTTGACTCGCTTGTCTAGGTAGAGAAAGACATTGTAAGAATATTAAACATTGTTAGTGCAAAACATTAGTTTGGTGTACAAAATTCCTATATAGAGTTGCTAATGTGGTTTCCCACATGAGATTATTAAGTGCCAGAGAGAGCACAAACATCATTACCTATACATTAAGAAGTAAATTCAGAGTGACACATTAAAATGAAAAGATATCACAATTCTTGAGAGCTTCAATCAAATAACAAAGACATTGCATTTATCCAAGAGAAATACTTTAAATGCAATACTTTCCTGAAAATCAAAAACCAGTATTTTCCACATGCCTTCTACAACAAGGAGCAAGGAGATTGTTTGATCCTCCCCTCATGCTACTCCACTTTGCAAATCCCTGCACTGGCTTCTGGTGTCCTCCAGAATCCAATTCATATTAATCACCCTTAGCACCACAAGCCCTTCATACATCTCCAATATCAACTCAATATAATCTCACTCTCGCTCTCTTACATCTACCTCTGACGTGCACCTCATCTCGTCCCTGGTAACCACCTCTTATTCCCACCTACAAGACTTCTCAAGTGCCAATACACACTTATGGATTTCCCTACCACATCTGATCACTCTCCCACAGCCTTCACATCTTTAAACACTATCTGAGAACCCATCTCTTTATTAGAGCTTTCCCAGCTACTACCTATAATACAAACACTAAATCACCCACATTGCTGTTCAAATCTCCACTCTGAGCAATACTCGTTCCTCTGGTTTTAGCTGTGCTTTCTTCCATTTAGAATGTTATCTCTCTCCCTACTCTTTGTTGTCATGTACAATGTATTTAGTCTACCTTTTATGTTCCTGTTTTTAGGTTTGTTCTGTTTTTCCCCAATGTCCTGGGCTGCAGAACACTGTGATGCCTTACAAATCAACAATAATAATAATGACAATGTCTAAGAACATCCCCCTGACAATGATTTTACACCATATATTAGGATAGAGAAGAGGCCATTTAGTGAAATGCAAAATTTTCAATCGCATTAGAAAACCTCTATTTCCCAAATCAATCATCTTTTCTGATGGTAGAGCATATACCTTTTCAAGGAAGAAACTCAATTACAGGAGGTAAACTGGATCATGGACCCTGCCATAGATTCCTCCATATCTTCCAATAAAAATTATTTACGATCACACCAAAAGCTGTTCCATGAACACCAGCTGGCTTTAAACATAACATTAAATAGATAGAAATCGAGAGGTGGCCTACAATTTCCTCTATTTACATAGTTATAATCACTCAACTTTCCTTAAATTGTATAGGGAACCATACAGAGAATGCTGGTGGAGATTTAAACCTTTAAAATTATTTGCTCCCAACATAAGCCCATTAATTACAATAATACCATACTTGCCAACTTCTTTTTCTCTCCTCCAGGAGATCCCAGAGGGGAAGTGAAGTACAAGTACGGAGTGGGTGGGGTGTTGTGAATCATGCCATTTTGGTCCCACTCAGTGATGAAATGCCGCAATCTGGTCATTGCACCATGAAAGGATGGGGCAATTTTGCCGGCAGGATTTAAAACAATGATTTTATTAAAGGCAAAACCCAGTGTGTTGACTCTCTTCCCAAAAAACTGAAGCCAGTGCTTCTCAAGTTTTGTTTCAGATATTTAAATTTTCTCACATAAGCTCTTCTGGGATAGAGACACAATTTAAAGTGGTTTCCAGATGGTACAGATACCCAGTATTTTTAGCAAAATGTTCCCAAGTCTCTCAGCAGACCAAAGATGGAGACGTATTCAAGCCCATGAAACTCCAGTCCACATCTGGTACAGCTGCTTCAAGTGAAAGGATTCTTTGAAGGTGTACCAGTAATACTAACCCCAGGTTTTTTCTTCTTAACTTGATGAATATGCTAATATCCAAATATAAAAAGTTGTTGCTAAGGAGAATATAGCTTCCTTTGCTTCTGAAAAATATTTGCAGTTCACTACCACTTAGTTTTATTGTCTAGATTACTAAGAATCTGATGGTTACAAAAAAAAAATAAAAAAATGTTAAACTCTCACTCTTCTACTTTCCTTTGCTTTGACCCATGGCTTTCAGACAACTACCTCTCTGGTCCTTGGTCCCTGGCACTCGCATATGCATCTGGGAATAGCCTAATTACCTGCTGCTAGTAATGAATTGCCAGCATTTGAGGCTTGTTACCACAGGCTAAGGTCTATGTAAGCAGCTTAACTGTGGACAAAACATTGCCAGCTTATTGAGCTTGCCTCTGTATAATAGTATTCTGAATCCTACATCTCCCTTCTTTGACTCCTGGCTTTCGAACATTTTACATCTCTGGCTCTTGACCCCTGGCTCTCGGACGACTGCCTCTCTGACACTTAATCCCTAGCTCTTGGATGACTAAAACAGCAAGGAGCAAGTCAGGAACAGATGAGGTTTTATATGTTGGAGTAGAGCATAGAATTTTACAATTGATTCTAAAGAGCTGAGGGAGGATGTTAAAGGATTGCCATACAGAAGCAACAGGAGAGTTGTTGGATAGGTTAATGAGCTCAGTGGGAGCGTTTTAGGAAGTGTTGATTTTAGTCTATAAAATGAGTAATTTAAAATGTGATGAGCTGGAACAGAACTAAAGGAAAGTTGAACAAGTTAATTAAATGCAATTTGGGATCCAGCAAAGGTGAATGAAAATGGCATAGTGTATAAATGAATGTCTAACCTCCAGGAGCTATAGGATGCATTAATCTGTTCATCTGAACATTCCAGTGTCGGACATTTGTACTGGCTTGATGAAGTTTTCTTTGAGCTACCTGAATTGGAGGGAAATAAAATGTTAGCCATTTTTTAAGCAAGGGAAGACTAATACAAAAATGTAAGGTTAAATTAAAGAGACACAGGAAGGTTTCAGGTAATATAAGAAAGCAGGGGATTAGTGTAGTATTTAAGAGAGTCATAGAGCAGGGGTAAATCTAGGACCAGGTGAAAATGTAAAAGAAAAGTAAGAGAATAATAAAAACAATAAGGTGGATTAACAAATTGTGAAATTTTATATTTAAACATTTTAAGCAACCTTTATTTAACTATTTTATAATACAACACAAATTACCCAATACAAACAACGTAAGAGACACAGCAATTTCTGAATCAATTAAGCAGTCCACCATCCATACTTACTGAGCTAATGTTAAACTGGAAACACATGTGAGGAACATCATGTAGGTAATATTACCTAGGATTAACATTGGATGCCGGTGTTAGAACTTGTATCCTTCTTTATTATGTGGTGTGCAGTACCTTTGTTTCACCAGAGGTGCTGATGTTTTTACCCTTTGGCACATTACCTGTAAGGAGTTAATCTCCCTTCCCTACCATTATTGCAGCACCTGTTTTCATGTTTTATACACAGGGCCGGATTAACCCTAGGGCTAACTGGGCTACAGCCCAGGGGCCTCGGGCATCCAGGGGGCTCTTGAAAGTGCTCAGCAGCAGTATTGATCGGCCGGCGCGATCTATGCTGCTGAGCACTTTCAATGCGGTCCTTCCCTGGCGCGCTGTAGTCTCCTTACTGAGGAGATCTTGTGAGTCTCACTCTTATGAGATCTCCTCAGTAAAGAACGTACAGCGTGCCGGGGAAGGACTGCAATGCCAGGAGGAGATAAGTGCCTTGGGGGCGGCTCGGATCAAAGGGAAGGGGCCCTCACAGGGGAATGGAGGCCCCCTTAGCCCAGGGGCCTCCATTCCCTTAATCCGACCCTGTTTATACACCTAACTCTCCAGAGGCGGTACTAGCGAGCTGTGCAGGGAGGCGGGGAGAAGGGAACCGGGGCCCCCGACCCTCTGCATCTGCCATGCAGCAGGCCCCATTGCCTCCATGGGACTCTATGCACTGCACATGCCACACCAATAGTAGATCTACCACTGTAGCTCTCACTCTGATCAGTGGAGAGCATTCTATTAAGATTTATAGTATGTGGTAATGGCAGAAAAGCTCACCAGGAGTCAAAGTTGATGAAATAGTGAAGATGTGTGTGCAACACACATGTTTAAGCTTGAGGGTCAACACAGCAATAATGCACAGTGTGATAAACATGGACTGGACAACACGATCATAGAAGCAATGAATGACAGTCTCACGTTCCAGAATGCAGGTAAACACACACTATAACAGGAAGTACAAACCAATAGGGTAACTGGTATGCAGTCTGTGGCAGCTAAAAACTAGGCAAATGTCCAGGCAGCAAGGTATCAGTAATTACAAACTGTGGTAGATAAAGGCTAGGCAATTGAGCATGTGGAAAGATTGCAGGAATACAGACTGTGGTTACGGTTCACAGATAAAAATGCAATGTTTTCCACCAGGCAGGGTAAAAGCTAAATATATAACACATGGAAACAGGTGCTGCAATCATTGTATGAAGAGGAGATTAACTTCTTACAAGTGAAGTGCAAAGAGTCGAAAACAGCAGCACCTCTGGTGGAAAAGAGGTACTGCACGCCACGTAACATTTCAGGACGCAAGTCCTAACAGCAAAAGAGAACATTGTATAAGAACAGCCTACCTGCACAGTTTAGGATAGTGATATACAGTCAAAAATAAGAGGACAGTGTAAGTAAGCCACACATTTTCATTCACCTCCTTTAGCACCACACAGTTAATAAGAACAGGATCTTTTTATACTTGTTACTGAGCTTGAAATTAATTCAAGTAGCCCATAATGTATACATTTTTTCATGAGCATTCCTAAGGCCTGAATCAGTTACTTCATCAAAACTTCATAGAAAGACTAGTAGATGGGGTACCAAAAATATTTACATTAGCCTTCTAAGCTTGTGGTGCAATTTATTAACATTACTATTATGTCCAACAAAACAGTAAGAGGTTTGTGGTGCTACAGTGAAAATTGAAACCAAATTGTGATTTGTGAATAAAACAAAATAAAAAAAAAATCATTCATTAAGGCTGCTCATTTCTTGTACACCAGTTTAGAAGTGTAAAACCTAAAATGAACCAAAAAAAAACAAACACCAAAACATAGTAATGTATATACAAGAAAGTAAAGGTTTCAAAAAGTGCTACAACTTTTAACTGCATACCAAAGGTAAATCAGGAAAGGGTTTATCTGAATAATATACAAAGAGATACAGAGCTAGAAGATCCTCTTAAAATATAAAGTAAAAAGAAAAGAGTCTGTATCCCTCAGATGTCAAGGTGTTCATCAGCTACAAAGAAATAAGATATAATATAGTGTAGTATGCTAGAGCATCCTTAAACAAAAACATAAAGAACAGGTACCAGAAGATAATAATAGATATTGCACAAATGAGTTATTAGTAACACTTATATAGAGGAAAAATTGGCAGATTATAAACTCTAAAAAATGTTTAACACCATAAAAATATTAGTAAAATTATTCGTACATCAAATGAAGTACATTTGGGCTTATCTACAGAATCTCTATAAGAGATGTCCGCTCACAGAGTAGGGCAATTAGGCGTTACTAGTACAGAGAGAAAATTTGCAGGAATTACTATTACTTTTCTCCACGCTCTGGAATTCCGCTGACTCCAGGCACTATCCCACTGAGGATAAAGAGACTTCTATGCGATCATACTTTTTGTTTGAGGAGGATCTTATTTGAATACTATTCAAATAAGTCCTTTTCTGAATTACATTTGATTTTTCTTTTATTTACAATTCAAAGTTTGTCGTTTTTTATCTTTTTGTTTCATTATCATTATAACGTTTATTTATATAGCTCCAGCATAATCTTTAATGGAATAAAGCCACCCAGGGACTGCAGAAGTTTGAAACAGTAAGTATGCCTGGACAGAACAATTGCATATCTGAGCAGAACAGACAGGGAAAAAAGAGCAAATGGAAGTGTAAGAATAACATTCCCTTCTCGACAATTTTGCCAAAACAAAATAAAATTGTCCAGATGTTTAGTAAGTAGTCACCCATAGATTAGGGTCTGTATTCTATAGTACGTAGTAATCAGAGTTTGTGTACCTATTGTAGTCACCATTAAAGATATCATAGCAACAGGTAAGTTGAAAAATATTGTTCTCATTTCAAATGTTCTATTTGCAATTTCTCTAGCTCACTGAATAAGACCTTTTCAGATTATTCTAATAAAAGAACTAGAAATATAAAACATTGTATGAATTGCCAAATCTCTCTAATGTAGTTTATTTACCTACTTTGGGCTTGAGATATGCGAGAAAAAAAAAAAAGGGGACAATATTGAAGCTAAATAAGTCAAATAAGGTTGAAACCTTAGTTGAAGTTTTCTAGATCTGTTTACAACTGTTCATTATCTTCAGTCATGTCTCTTATTTGGCATTGAACAGTTCGAGCCAAGAGCAGCATATGTCAAATTTGAGCAATGATATATTTTTTTTGTTTAGGAAATGTATAAAAAAGATCTTCAGAAACTTGTAAAAAGCTTTCTTTCAAAAACTTGCCTTCGGTAAAAGCTTTTCCTTTTCATGCGATAAACATAGCCGCTGTAAATAGGTTATATTCTGTCATGCACCGGACTCTCCATCTTACTTACCGGGGTCGGGTGCGCAATGCGGGCCTCCTCTGCGGTGACAGTCTCTCCATCTGCTGATGGTGACTCCCGTTTTTTATAATCTTCTATCTCTCTGCATTGGCTAATTACTTTCCACTTCTTAGCCTCTAACGTAAACCCCCTGTTTAGACATGAAGATTTTGCACCATATTGCCAAGAGAGCCTGCTGCTGTTGGATCGTTTGACTCCTGTTTTTCTGTGCTTCCTTGTGAATCCCAGTATTCAGTGCTTCTCCTCTTATCCTGCTATCCAGCGTCCTCTGCTTCTCAGCTAATCCTGGTATATTTGGTCCTGCTCTTTTCATCTTATCCTGGTATCCAGTATCCTGTGTCCAGTACGCCTCTTTATATCCTGGTTATCCGTGACCGGAACTTCTCTGCTCTCCTGTTATCTCCTTTGATTTGAACACCCCTTACACCTGTTATTCTCGCCTGGTACCTATCAGAAGAAACGTGACCTACAGGGTGCTGCCAAGACCAAACGTCCTTGTGGGGGCTTCTGGTGAAAGACCTTCACCACAATAGACTCTGCATCTTTGTGGTGGGAGGAGCTAAATCTGGCAGATCGTTAGAATTTTGTGTAAAACTGTGACACTTTCGTACGAATTACATGACGTTTTATAAATTTAGTACACTACTGTTTTGTTTTTCATGTGACGCAACAAACAATTTTAAATATTCATCTTTTCTTTCAACACCCAAATGTGATAAAGAACTTTCATGTTTTGTGTTGTAATGCTTTGGACCTGCATACAACAAAAGATTCACAACACAACAAGCAAAAGATACACTCACCTTTCAGCACAAAACCATATTTGTCTTGCCATTCTTACTGAAAGTTTCTTGTTTTTTTGGCGTGTGACATTTTTACGAATGGGGCCAGTAAAAAAAAAAAAAACAATTCACTTTTTCGCAGTCTGATTGTTGTCTGAGTGACCAGACAGGACACAATCTTGTCAGAAGAAACAATGGTTGCTTATGTCAGAGATCAGAAGACAAATGCCCAGGAACGTGGGTGAATGTCCCTTCATTATTTTTACATTCAAATAATTCTCAAATAGACACAAAGTAGCATTGTGCTGGCAATTGTTACACAGGTAGTCAGCTTACCTGAAAAAACTTTAGCAGAGAGACAGTTTATTATGCTGTGGATATGCAGATTAGCCACTATGTTTGGGAGTTTGAGGGTGCCAGAACATGGAGCACAATACTTGTGGAAGCAAAGTCCCATTTACATGTGTATAAAGTCTGTTGCTTTTGTGATATACTGCAGATGAGGTACTGGTATAATTTTTACTTGAAGTGAGCACTGTACAGTTTGGAGTTAAGGCTACATAATTTGCACTTGACTGTGAGGTGGGTAATTTCTCCTAATTTGTAGGTTTGGCAGTTTTGGTGTGCCAGAACATGGTGCACAATATATGGCAGCAATATCCAACTTACATGTTTACAAATTCTCATGCAAGTGTGATCTCAGATGAGGTATGGATATATATTTTGGAATTTAGGCTGCAGTATTTACACTTTACTGTGAGGTGGTTGGCAGTTTGAGGATACCAGACCACAGCGTACTTTGTAAACACTGGATCAGATAGCCCCTGCTGAGCAATGACTACAGGCTAGATTTACTAAGCTGCAGGTTTGAAAAAGTGGGAATGTTGCCTATAGCAACCAATCAGATTCTAGCTTTCATTTATTTAGTACCTTCTACAAAATGACAGCTAAAATCTGATTGGTTGCTATAGGCAACATCCCCACTTTTTCAAACCCGCAGCTTAGTAAATCTAGCCCCAAGTGTGGAAACCGGGGATTACCTGCACGTGCCCAACTTGTATGGCTGGGGCTTGTGTCTACCAAGCAGGTGCCCAGATGAAAGTGCGGAGTCCAGGGCCGAGATTCGGGTAATCAATAGACTTCAGCATTCCACATGTGGGTACTAACAATATAAATAGAATATTTCAGTATATTGCATATTAAATACACAGTTGCTGGACGATGTCCCTGCAGAACCTCCAGTGGTACCTGCAGTTATTGGAAGCAGGCTACACAACGCTAGATCCTGTCGTACTCTGTGAGGAAGGAGGTGGAGCAGGAGAGGACGAGGAGACTCGGGTGCTAATACAAACGCCATTGAGTGCCCCTTTGTGGCACGCGTGCTAAGGGTTGTGCACGCCTGCTCTAGAGCATTAATAATTTTACTCAATATACTACACCATATTCAATTCTCGCCGTTTTCCCGCAGCGTTAAAACTATTACTGTTATTATGGTAATAGTTAGCTGGATTTCAGCTCGCGGCTCAGGGAGCTGCGAGCTGAAATCCAGTGAGAAAACTACCGTAATAACGGTATTTACACGCACTATTACCGGAGCGCAAGATTTTCGGCGTTTCCGCCGAGAATTGAATATGCCCCCATGTGTATTACTCTGTATCTTTTGGAGGTAATTCTCTTCATCTGAAGCAGATCCCGACATTGATCTTCTCTGATTCAGATAAGCACATTTAAATATGATTAAAAGCATGAAGTTACCTTATTGTCACAATTTATTTGGGTTACTTTAATTTATTTGGGTTACTACACTATGTTTCGGCACACCTTTTTATATTGTGGTTTATTGTAGATACTTCACATACAAAAAGGTACATGATATAGTGAACTTCCATACTGTATGTATTCCATTTTTGTTATAACTTTATTGCACTTATCCCAACTTTGTTCTATATTTTATGCTGCATATCAGTATTATCAATTGCTTTGTGTCTTCACTAGAGTCTTTAAACGTATGATATATGTAGCGATATATGTACCAATTAGCATTGCCATCTTCTAGGTCGTTTTTACTTCTGGATATACAATTTACCCTCTTTCTGTGCAGCAACTATTTTTTTCAGTGATTTATCTGCGGAATTTTATAAAGGTTTTGTTTCTATACTACTGAATCTTGGTAGTATTGGCTTCAGTACTCCTGTGGCTAAGGATTCATAGCATACTGTCAGGGCTACAACAATCTCAATGCAAGTTACATAATTTTTCCTACATTCAATCACTATTTGACATATCCATTGAGCATAATCAAGCTGTTCCAATCAAAGAAGTTGCTTTACTTTACAAATCCCCTCAAGTTAAGTATGTGTCAATGCTCTCTTCTTACGTTTCTTGAGTAGTGATATCTGAGATGAGAACTTACTAAGATATTTAGGCTTTGGAAAGAAGTTCAAATAGCAGAGGCATATCTGGCCATATTTTAGCCAAGAAACAATGTGCTTCAGTTTTTCTCACTAAATTCAGTCAGTTAATTCAATGATGAACTAACCAATGCATGTTAATAAAAAAATAAATATTTTTAACATAAATTCAGTTGAAAATTAGCACAAGGGCAATGCTGGACCATGTTGACAGGTATATAAAGGTTTTAATACAATGTCACAAAAAGATGCTGCAACTTAGACCATCAAAATCCCTTTGGTGAAAAGCAACTCATATTCCAAGACATTTTATAGGCTGAGATAACTTGTGATATGAAAAGTCGAGTGACTTGATTAGTATTTACTTACTAAATCAGACTGAGTGGTCTTTCAGCATTTACGTAAGCGGGAGCTGGGTTATCAAGCCTAGACAGATGACTGAACAAGGACCCTGATTAAAGGGCGCTTCAGAATTGTCACTTCTAACACTAACCTAATAAGATTTCTGTTACTCCACTCCTTTAATACAGAATCACACACCTGTACATCTCTGTCAGCTCTTTCTCTGTTTTCCCGTACATCTTCTAGCTGCCTCTGTGCCTCCTGTAGCTCTTTACTCTTTACTTCCATCTCCTGTTGCAGCTCTTGTTTCTCCCTCTGTGCCTTCTCAACAAAATGTGTCTGCTCTTCTCGCATCTTGAGAAGGACTCGAAGTTTGTCCTCTTCCTGTACCAGCAGTCTGTTGGGGAACGGCAGAAAATAGTGAATATTAAATATGAAAGTGTGTAGTCAGAGCTAACTATACAAAAGCACCATTTGTGATGGTGAAGTATACGGAGTAATAAGAGTGTTCTATTGTTCAGATGTATGAATGCTTCTGGCGCAGGCCTGACCGTACATGCCAGTTGGAATTGAAGAAAGTATAGTAAGTTAGTTCAAAGCCATGGTTAGTGTCACTGCTAAGCTAATGTTAAGGTCACCACTGTTTCTATGGATTTGCCTATACATGCACAAGACAACTGAGGTGTCCCAGCTTTTTATACAATATACAAGGATGAGGACTTTAATAACAAAAATGGTTTATGTCTTTGTTGGCCCCTTCTCTAACTATTACACCACCTCCTAAACCAGTAGGTACCACATGTTTTTTTTTTTTTGCTGCACACCAATGTTATAATATGGTAAAAATAAAACTAGAACTATGGGAAAAAAGGATTTTTATACTTACGATGAATCCCTTTCTCTGATTCCATCTGGGGGACGCTGCTACCATGGGGCTGGGAGTTTGGAGTTGGCACTTAACTAGTTAAAATGTGGCTGCTGACAAACTCCTCCCCTGTGCAACCCCCTGTAGCTAGCCAGTGTAATTCTAAAGCCCTCAATGAAAGGGAGTCAAACAACCAAGAAGCAAACAGCAGAAGAACAGAAGAGAGGGAACGCAATGTTCCACAGTTGGAATCAGAGAAAAAGATTTATCGTAAGTATAAAAATCCTTTTTTCTCCTTCATCCTATCTGGAGGACTGCTACCATGGGGACGTACCAAAGCAGCCTCCCTAAGGGAAGGACCGTCCTCGAAGCCCAGCTCGTAGCACGCTACGGCCGAAGCTAGCATCTGAGTATGCGAACCCACTGAACTGATAAAATTTGGTGAATGTGTGGACCAAGGACCATGTGGCTGCTTGGCATAGCTGTTCAGCCGAGGCCCCATTATACGCAGTGCAGGAAGCCGTAATGTGGGTAGGCACAGTCTAGTTAGCCTTAAGATACACCTGTTTTATTGTAAAAGTAAACCATCTAGCAATGGTTTGCTTGGAAGCTGGCCAGCCTCTTCTTTGGGAATCAATTAGGACAAAAAAAGTCCGTACGCCAGATATCCGAAGTTCTTTGGACATAAATATGTAACGCCCTGACAACATCTAAATATTCTAAGGTGGCACATGCGGAAGCATTTTGGAACACTGGAACCACTATTTTCTGCTTAATGTGAAATCCGGGCACTACTTTCCGTTAAAAAGAAGGGACAGTCTGAAGCACCGCCCTGTCATCATGGAAGACCAGGAAAGACTCCCTACAGGAGAGAACCCCAAGCTCTGACACTCGTCTAGCAGACCCTACTGCCAGCAGGAACACCACCTTCCATGTCAGAAAATTGAGAATTATACTCACCGTTAATTTTCTTCCTTGACATACTTCATGGCAGCCCTTACAATGGGTTAATCCCCTGATCAGCTAGTGTAGACAGGAAAGATTTTGCCCCACCTGGGCCCTATATAAGGCAGCCCCTCCTCTTCCTCAGTGTCTGTTGTAACTTGCCAAGCCGTCCTATAACATAACTATCAGAACAAGGGTGGGGAAATATAGGGCTGCCATGGAGTATGTCAAGGAAAGGAAATTAACGGTGAATAGAATTCTCAATTTTCCTTTCCCTACTCCATGGCAGCCCTTACAACGGGACATACCAAAGCAGTACAATAGTCGGGAGGGCAATAAAACCAACACCTTAATACAGTCAAATAGAAAAATTTATTTACAGCACTTGCTGAAAAATCTTTCTCACGAAACTGTGTCTCCCTAGAGACTGAAACATCAAGAAGATAATGTTTACAAAAAGTGCATCGACGACCATCCGGCTGCCTTACAGATGTCGGTTGCCGATGCATCGGTTCTATGTGCCCAGGAGGTCGCTACCGCCCTAGTTGAACGCGCCTCCAGTATCCTAGGTACTTCATGCCCTTTCCCCCTTTAGACCTGTGCAATCACTTCTCTGACCCACTTTGCCAATGTGGGTTAGGATGGGGCATGTCCTTTGCGAGGACCTTCAGGAAGTACAAATAGCTGCTTTGTCTTCCTAAGATTTTTTATCTTGATAATGTAAGTAGATATAGCTCTCACCACATCAGTGGGATGAGAATAGAGAGATGGCAGAATCAATTCTTGATTGATGTGGAAGGAAGATAGAAGATACAACCTTGGGTAGGTAATCCAGATTCGTCCTCAAAATTACTTTATCTTCATAGATATTCAGGAAGGGTTCTTTACACCGTAACACCTGTAGGTCCCCTATTCGGCGAGCCGAAGCGATTGCCACCAGAAAGAGCACATTCAGAGTGAGGCACCTAAGAGATATGTCTTGCAGAGGTTCAAAAGGATAAGCTGTTAAGGCGTCCAAGACAATATTAAGGTCCCAAGGAGCTAAGAATGTTCTCTGTCTCGGGCGTAACCTCTTCAGTGCTTGAAAAAAACTGGAAGATGAGACCCTGACATGACAGCTTGTTATCAAGAAGGATGCCAAGAGCAGATACTTGCACCTTTAATGTAGCGGGTGCTAGTCCTTTAACAAAACCATCTTTCAGAAACTTTAACACATCTGACACACTGGGATCCTTCACCATCTCCCCCGCCCAACAAATTAATTTTCCAAATTCTGTAATAGATTATAGAGAAATTCTTTTTCTTGGGCTGAATTAGAATATCTATTACCTCATCTGAAATACCTTTGGATTTCAGTAATTGCCGCTCAGTCTCCACACCAGCAAACCGAGGGAGTCTGGATTTGGATGCAGAACCGGACCCTGATGTATACAGTCTGGTCTGACCGGCAACGACCATGGATGTTCTAGCAACATCCTCCGTGCTACTGCAAACCAAGGCAGCCGCGGCCACGCCGGGGGGACCGCTATCAGCTCCACCTTCTCTTTCTTTATTTTCCTGAGTACTTGAGGGATGACTGGAAAGGGAGGAAACACGTACCCCAAGTTCCACTGCATTGACAGGGCATCTACCCCTAGGGCCCTGTGGTCTCTGTGATGGGAGCAGAAGACGGGTTCCTTGGCATTGCTTGCTGTGGCCATCAGGTCTATTTCTGGCGTTCCAAACCTGTGTCGTATGAGTTGAAAGACCTCTTTGTGCAACTCCCATTCTCCTGGGTGGACTTGGTATCTGCTCAAATAGTCCGCCACCACGTTGTCTTTGCCTGCCCCATGGAGGTCTGAGAGAGACCTCAGGTTCGTCTCTGCCCCTGCCATTAGTGTGGTCATTTCGGTCAGCATTGCTCTGCTTTTGGTACAGCCCTGCTTGTTTATACAGGCTACCACAGTCCTGTTGTCGGAGAACACACGCAGATGTTTGGTTCGCAGATAAGACTGGAAGTACTAGACTGCACGCCAGACTGCTCTCATCTCCAAGATGTACCCCTGAAGAAGCCTCTCTTCATCTCGCCAGGCGCCCTGCATGACCATGCCTTGCATGTCTGCATAAATGGATTATGCATGTGAGCATAAATGGATTATAAAAATCCTTCCACCTTATGATCAGTGACATCCTGAAGATTGATGGAGGCCGGAACTGTAAGTGTAGTCTGATGCACCAATCATGCCACCGGTGTATCCACTCTAGGAACCTGTTTCCAGCATGCTAGGTCATCTGGCTGTAATGGGTACAAGGACATAAACCTACGTGGAACCACCATTTTGCGATCGGGTTGTGACAAGGCTGATTCAGCAATCTTCCGAAGAAGGGGAATATAAATCATGGTTTTTTTTTAACCTTTTTGAATAACCCCTGGTTAACTAGTCTAGGCTCGTCAGTGTCTACAAGATCTAAAGCCAGCCGTACTGCCAGAACTAGATCCTCAATACCCTGGTTTCTGTTAGCGTCATCCAGGTTTAAGACCTGTGTCTGGAAATCTGACTCATGCAGAAGTTCCCTGCCCTCCTGTGATGACCCCTCAGAGTCAGAAACCGAGAAGAGAGGATGGCTCACTCTGTGTCTCTTGTTTCTAGACCCTGATGGTCCTGGGTAGTCTAAAAACCGGTTTCATTTATCTATACCGGTAACCAAAGCAGTGGACCAGGCCGGTTCCCCTTGGGAACGGCCTGAAGGAGTTAATGAGGATGGAAAGCCACTTGGACCTACACCTGTATTCTCCTCTTTTTGGGACAATATTGCCGTCTGGGATACCCCTACTAACGAGGGATGTTCCGCCACTAAAGTCCCTTTTGGGCGGCTCAAAAGCTGCATCAGAGAATCTACTGACTGTTGTGAAGACATTGCCCACCTCGGTTCCTCCTTGGCTATAGGAGCCAAAACCTGAGACTGTGCGGCCTGGGACCTCGCTTCACAGACCATGCAGAGGTCCTGTTGTCCCACAGGTAATTTTTTTATTTTACACTTTGAACAATTATAGAATTTCGCTTTTGTAGGTTTTCCCTTATCAGACATAATTACTGAATAGGATCAATACAGGATAGAAAGTATAGTATACAATCCCTACACTATACTAATCCCTGACAAAGTCACCAGTAGTATCTCAGATCTCTTTTTTTTTTTTTTTATAAACAAATATTTGTATACATTTTAGGGAGTAGAAAACAATATATTAAATTATGTAACTACAACACTGTATCTCTTGTAAAACACAATATACCTCCTCTTTTATAGCAAGTACAGTGTAATATAAAGAATGAATAATACTTAGCCCATCCAGGCTAATGTATAGCAGGCAGGAGGGAGTCCAGCAGCAGCCAGTTCTGTCTGAGTTTGACTGCAAAAGTTTTTCTTTCTCCAGCCGATGCTTTGGCCCTGTGGAAGAAACCAACTTGCCGATTAAGACAGGGGGAGCTCTATGATAACTCTTCCCTGTCTTCAGTGTCCAGCGAGCCTCCTGACTGCTTGTAAGAGTTTGTCTACGGTGCTTCTCCTATTAAGCCCACAGAATGCCTCTCTCAATGCATTAAATGCATTATGCAATGTAGCAGCCCCCTCGTCCTCTATGAGGAAGGAACTTGGTAGCATCCAAGATGGCGGCGGCCATTGCTTCTGTATTCCGGCACTCTATGCTCTACAGAGCAGCCCCGGTCTCCATGAAATGATGTGGCTGCGTCTTCTCGCCGCTCTCGCGTGCCAGCATCAGCCAAAGAAGATAGGCGGTTTTTATGAGAGCCGCTGCTCTCATGACCTGACAGCGCTGCAGCTCCTGTAAGTAATGCAGCCTTGCTGTACCAGTCTCCCTATCTTCATTCTACACTAGCCTAGTAAAAAAAAACAGGCTATAAAATAAAATAAACAGCAGCTAATAAAAGTCAGCCCAACTCCTTGGGCACTTAGACTACACTGACTAGCTACAGCGGGTTGCAGAGGTGAGGAGTCTGTCAGCAGCCACAATTTAACTAGTTAAGTGCCAACTCCACACAACCCCCAACCTCCAGTGTCCTCCAGATAGGATTAACGAGAAAATATGTATATGCTAAAATGAAATGATTTGCAGTTAATTTGTGTATTTAAAATTCAAATCTATTTAAATATATAATCTCAATCTTCAGACATTCACAGAATTTTAAGAAGTTTCCCTTACATCCTTGAGACACACACAGTGCCCTGGTTGGGTGTTACTGGTCTACTCAATCTTAGACAAGTAAGAAAATCTCTATCAGACAATACATGTAAATTGGTGGTCAAATGCATTATTATGCAAGTTTACCATCAGTCGTGTTTATTTGCTTTATATTACTTTCCTGGAATAAATGGCTAACACAGTGTATCAAAAAATATTGAGGGTGAGATGTGAAGCAACAGAGGGAGTAAAGTAGCTAACAAGGGAAAAATATTGTGGGTATTGTATTACGTGTTGAAGAGAATGATTAAAATGAACAGTAGCAGACGATGTGAAATTGTGGTGAAAAGGGCTGGGATAAAGCAGATGTAATGGTTCATTTGTGTGCAGTTTAAGGGACAGGATACCTGGGAAGTTGAGTTTTAACCAATTTCAATATTTAGGGAACAAATAAATCTATAAATAGAACAAAAAAAATGAGTTTGTGACAGAGAAGTGAGAAACAAACTTGCGTACTATTTACATTTGTTTTTGAGAACCGAGAATGGTGATAAACAAATATTTTGAATTATTTTATAACTATTTTTATCTCAATAGACATATAGACCTGTACTTGTATCTCTTGGACTACAAGCATACAAATTGCCTTAAATAATTTAATTGTATTTAACCAGACATACCCAATGATTGCAATTATGTTAATATATTATTTCATTACATCACATTCCCAAAGTTATTATTATCATACAATGTGTTTGCATCATAGTAGATCATCTGCAATTGTTAGCATATACTTTTGATGTATTTTAGTAATATTGTTTGTCCTTATTGAGAATTACTATATTATTGAATAGTAGAACCCATAGTCATTAATATATATTGGGTACACTCACTATTCAATGTTGTTGGAGAAACTAACAATGTTCCCTAAAAAGCTGTCACATTTGTATTTACCATGCACAATATATCTACCCCTGTTTTCAACAATTTTAAGAATAATAATATTCATTAATATAGGTAGAGTTTAGCCTGCACTGATCATTTCACATCTATAAGTAAAGATGGCATTTGTTTGTATATAAGCGACATAGTGGGTATCCACTGTTTACTTTATTGTAATTAACACTATTTCATATAGAAAACAATATTATTCTCACATAACTAATAGATGTCTTTGTAAAAAGGTAAAGTGTCACTTGCACGCCTCATTCAAAACTATTAGTAAAGGTATGGTCTTATTTTCAAACTACACAGCTAACACTCGCTGCATAGTCTGTCAGACATACAGCTAATGGGTTAGTGGGTGAGGTGGCACAGTCTCTAAACAAGCTGCATATAATTGATATCAGTCTCTTATGTCCTCTAGATTTTGATGTCATGCCTGCTATCACTTCCTGACTTTCAATGAATTTAAACTTTTTCAGTGTGCATCCTAAAACACTGCTCTATTAAGCTTCTATTGGAGGCCATATAAGAAGCATGAAATGGCAGCTGTAGAGTGCAAATGCAGCTTTGGACCCACTGTGCTCCTTAATTTGTGTCTCAATTTATAAAATTGAGCCTAGATTTCTACCTGGGCACCTAGGTTTGAAGAGCAAGATGACTTAATTTACAGAGAAGCAAGGTCAGACACCGTTCCCGCTCTCCTCCAGGGACGCGGGGACGGGCGCGTTTGATTCCCAGGGGTGTGCGCCCAATGCAAGTCAGACAAAGCAAGCGAGTCCTATTGCTAGGCATCGAGACACAGCCTGTAAACATATATAGGCACTGGAAATACCGTTGGATAGCCTATACAAGGCAGGCTCTGGCACTATTCCTGTGCCAGAGTATTGGATCACATTCCAGCAGCCTAACTCTGGTTCTCCCTGGTTAGCATCTTTCGTTCCTGTTCTCCTGTGGTTCTGATTGCCTTGTTGGATTCCTCGCTCGACTTCAGGCTTATCCCGACAATTCTTCTGGCTCTAAATTTGGTTCTGATTGGATCATCTGGTTCTTACTACAGCTGCCTTGACCCCTCTACTGCTTTTTCCCTGGAACCTCAATTGTCTGTGCTGGTTCTGACCTGGCTTGTCCACTACACACTACCTGTAATTCCAGCTAGCTCGCTAGCAACTGGCTCTGAGGGCTGCGACCTGCACATCACACACAGCTAAGACCAAACCTCCTTGCAGGGGTCCCTGGTGAACACAAGGGGCATGTTAGACTTCACGCCTCTTTGCTCAGTATCTACTAGCAGGTATATGTCCATTCTTCACAGTGTGAATTTGTGACAAGCAGAATTTTTCAAAGCAGAGGAGCACTAGTTTACAGAGCCATGGTGCTATGCGTAGTGTAGACATTCCTAGCAAAATACAGAGCAGTGGTTTGGCTTATTTTGTGGGTCAGTGTACAAAAGAAATTCCATTTAGTGAACCGAGATTGTAAAGAGGGTACATTTTCAGTGGCATTTCTGGCTGGTATGGCCACTAATACTATATGCACAGTACACTATGTAAAATAAAAAATACTAAGAAAATATGTGCTGCATTTATTCCTCAAAAAGCTGTAGAGATAGAAATACTGGGCTGGTTGGCTCTATGTGGTAGAGTATGGCCACTAGCACTATATGCACAGTACACTATGTAAAATAAAAAAATACTAAGAAAATATGTGCAGCATTTATTCTTCAAAAAGCTGTAGAGCTAGAAATCCTGGGCTGGTTGGCTCTATGTGGTAGAGAGGCCCAAAACGCACATAAAAATGCTGGTGCTCTTCCCATTCTTCTTACAACCTTGAACTGTAGAAGGCTGGGCTAATTACATTGGGATCCCTGAAACAGCAAATTTTCAAACCCATTAAAAAATGGACCCACCCACACACAGCAGCTTGCAAATTCACAATAATAGCCAGTAGTCTCTGCGATTTCCCTTCACTGGCCAATCACAACTGTTTTCCCATGCTAGCTACTTGTGATGGTTGGCTGGTAAAGGACAGTCCTGCTGTTTTTTGCATTGCTCCATTTAAACAGAGGCACCAGCTGTGTGCTGAACATCTTGTGGCTTCTTTTTGCCATATCAGGGGGACCCCATGCTCACAGCTTGCCTGTTATTGCAAATCAGTCCAAATCATCTAATGCTTGGGATGGTTGAGTATTCGGGGATATTGCCCTTTTTTTAAAAAATTATTTAATCTGTTTTATTTTAAGCAGTGCAATGTACATGAGATGGCAATGAGAACAGCTTAGACATTGAGCAGATAATTTCTAGATGCATTCCAAGTAATGTAATAAAAGGTTTTACAAAAACAAAAGTGAAATTTCTAATCAATGCTCCCTCACACTAATGATTTATTTAAAATATAAATAAGGCTAACCTGAGCTGTGTTTGAGGAAAACAAACATGAAAGTTTATTACATTAAAATAGGTGGTGTGTTAGGCTGGGAGACATAAACTGGAACGGAAACAGTGGAAGACAAGTGTTCCAGTGCATCTCAGGTTCTTTAAACCATTTATATTGGTTGTCATGACATCCCTCCAACTTGTTTCTCAGATGCTCAAGATTACATCAGTGCTGAGAAGACTGACTGATTTATTGCTATGACTGGCTTCTGCTGTTTATAAGTCTGTCTGCACCATTGACTCATTGCCTATTCTAGTATTTGTTCACTTAGACATTGTGCTCTGTATAACTTTGTTGTTTGACCCTGCTTGCACTGACCACTGTTTGTGACTCCAAAAATTCTGTTAGCCACCTGCCCTGATTTTTGGATTGTTTCTCACTATTCTTGCTATTTATATAACTGGTTCCCTGTTGGTTTACCTAATAGTTATCTTGTCCCAACGGTTTTAAATTATCGACGATGGACACATTTACCCCCTAGTCTCTACTATTCTGTTTGCATGCTCCAGCCCTGTGCATAAACCTATACTATTGGACACAAGACCTGGGGCGACTGAATACCAGTGAGCACTCTATTGGAAAGAGGTGAAGACCGGACACAGTTCTATCAGTTTATGTAGGAAACTGGCAGAATACATTACATGGTGCCAATGTGGTAGCTGGTTGAAATTTGCACAGTGCAGTCCCTAAAGATTTTTTCCCAACTTCGCGTACATCAATGTACACTTCTAGCTTGCAGAGGATCATCCTGAGAGCAATAAGTAGACGTGCCCTGTGATATGTGCTGGGTGGACCATCAAGACACACATGTGGGGTGTCTTTATTACACGTGCCACTATTTTTGAAAAATTTAAAAGGGTATCACAACTGAGAGTATAGAACTGCTCAGAGTTTTCTGAGTCCCATAATGGTCAAGTTATTTTGTGGAGGGGAAATTGTGCATGCAGGCTAGCACTCTGTTAGGAACGCCTTCAAAACATTTTGAACCCCACGAAAGCTGCCATCTTGTAAATGCATTTGTTTCCCTGTAAAAAGGGATGCATTTTGCTGAAAAATAAACATGTGGCATCACAACAGCTCTTGTACTGCACTTTTATATATTCTTAAATGGCCTATTTAGGAATTAAGCTATTAGGGTAGTAATATGGGATGAAACACTCTAATAGCACAATATAGCATTTCAGTAATGCTCGCTGTAACATCACTAGAATCGGGATCGGACAGAAGTCAATAAGCAAGGGGAAAATACTGCAACTCACTAAATATCAGAAATTGAAATGTGATCTCAGGAAGTTTATACTGTATAAAATCCATGAAAGTGTTTACAAGGCAAAACTGATATTTTTGGTCAGTAAAAATACTTTACTTGGCCTGGGCATGTCTGTACTCCTCTTCATCTTGACGTGCTTTTATTTCTTGAGCAAGAGCATCCTGGAGCAGCTCCTGCAGCTGCTCCAGCTCTCGAATCCTCTGTTTCTGCCGCAAAGCCTCCATTTCTTTCTGCTGCATTTCTGCCTGCATAGATGCACGTGCCTTGGGAAAAAATGTAGCAAAATGACATAGGGAGAATGCGCACTGGGTAGGGGGAATTAAAATAGGCAGGTACAGAGTGGAAGATAAGAAATTGAAGGGAATAAATCAGAGCGGTAAATTCAGACATGGAGAGTGCAGAGAGATCAGAGACTTTGCGGATGGGGTCGATAGGACGACAGGCATTGGCCACACAAATTGGAGTTGGGGCAAGAGCAGAGACATCAGACAGAGACAAAATTGGGGGTAGAGGGTAACAGACAGGGATAGAGCAGATAGAAGTCAGTGCCCATGGGGTGTGGGTATAGGAGTCAATGAACAACAGGGTAAGAAAGCATGATAAAAAAGGTGTGGGGTGTAGATCATCAGACTCATGGCTTTTGCCAGGGGAGGAGCAGAGGGATCTACCAGAGTGAGGAAAGCAGGAGCCCAAATCAGCAGCGGCTGCACACTGTTTATGTATGTGTAGGGTAACATTGGAAGAGAAACGGTGAAGAGAGCTGCGGAAAAATCATCAGAGTATACATGACACAAGAATGCCAGTTTGATTTCATATATAGATTTTACATATAGAGTTGAAGCTATGAAGTAGTCACAACTTGGTGACACACTATAGTCAAGTCAAAACTCTATTAAGCAGTGTTATATATAGCATCTGTTATAAGATGTACTGAAATATTTGATGTGATTTTTTATATTCAGAAATATATGTATTTGCAATTTTTCTGTTGCCCCTTACCTCTTCTGCCTCCCGTAGTTGTCCTGTCAGTAGTCTCTGCATCTCCTCCTGCTGCTCTCTGTGTCTGTGCTGTTCTTGTATCATGGCCTCTTCAGCTTTCTTTTGTGCTTCCCTCAGTTGCTCCAGTTCCTTTTGCTGTTTCTCTTTCTCACTCTGAAGCTCTGCTAGCCTCTGCAGCTCTTGCTCTCGTGCTGCTCTGCGCTGTTCCCTCTGCTCTCTCTGCTCCCTGCGCCTACTCTGTAGCTCACGATGCAAAGAGATAGAACCAGATTGCTGGAGACGGATAGCTGTCTGGATAGCTGCAATGTTACAGAGTTTACATTATTATCTTGATGGTAATTTACCTGATACCTTAAAAATGTTGTCAATTAAAACGTTAGAGTGTATCAATGGTTGGGGGGGTCATTATTTTTGCACAATACGATAGATCTCAATCTGTATATTGTAAGGCAATCACAAGTTGTAATACGGTAAGTCACTCAACCTGAAGGCTACTTATAAATCATCGTAATACTATATGTAATACTTAATGGGCCTGATTAACCTTCAAAGTGTTTTTAAAAATCGGACGGCAATTGTACACGCATACGCTCATATGCACAAACAAGCGGATCTCAAGACACGTTTCCATTTGAATAAGAGTATAAGTACACTCTGGCTATACGGTCCTTGCCATATGCAGACAGACAGAACAGACTGCAAGATATGCACATTGCACTTGTGCAATATAAAGTCCCATCAAAAAGCATGAAACAATATTAAATATATTTTTTAAAAAAGTTAGCATTTTTTTTTACATTAAATACATATCAAAAGGTTCTTAATGCCTACTTTACATAAAATGCATTTTTATAGTTTATGCGTCATCACTATCAATCGACACTAACACCTGTCCTGTAGCTGTAGCAAATGATGCGGCTAAAAATCATGTACCTTAGAGAGAACAGGAGCTTGAATCGCAGGATTGTGCGTGCGCTCAACCTCGGCACACTCTTTCTGTACTTTGCCTATGTGCATACGGCACTTCCTCACCCATTGTGATCTTCAAGTTATAGGCAGTCTGATGTATTATTAGCGTTTACATCAGTGAACGCAAGTGCATGCAATTCATCTGTAAAGTCAGTTTCTGAGCATGCGCAGAGCAATCTCAAGCAAGATATGCCATGCAACGGGACTTAAGTCTGAAGATGAATCAGGCCCAATGATTTTAAGAAATAACTATACTAATGTATGCTCATCTTTGCACCACATGGTAGTGCCCTCTGCTACAAAGATTACATTTTACATCTGTTAAAACCAATTAAATGTAAATAAATATTTATTTTATTACAATGTGAGGTGAATCTTCAGCAGTCGACCACATTAAACTGTCTCAAGGTCACAGATACAAAATATCTGTTCTACCATTGCTACATGCATTTTAAACACATGCATACCTGTCACCCATTCTTGTCTGTGCTTGGTATCAGATGCACTCATTTCATGGGTTTTTGTGGCTGTTTTAACACAGAACATGCAACGACGGCCATCCCTGTCAGGGAGTACCTATGTTAATTACAGAAAAAAAAGAACATTAGATATTTTATGTGTGTCTTTGTACTATATCAAAGTAAGTCAAATTCTTGGGAAGTAAGAATTCAGGAGTTACTGCAATGCATGCAAGCACTTTCTCAGAATGTTGTTGCTGAGCTGCAGTTCACTGACAAGCCCAAAGTAAAAGAACTTTCTCTTCACAGACAAAGGTTTCACACTTCCCACTGCTCAGTCTTGCTTACCATTTGGTGATCATTTGTCACAATCAATGCAGAAGCCATAGTAGGTTAGATATTCATATAGGCTTCAGTGCATTTTAGTCTACAGAAAATAGCTTCTGCTTCTATAAATTAGTCAATAATAGAGACACAGTAAAACAGAAGATAAGTCGCCTGAAATGGCTGTTCTGGCAAAACTTTATTTAGGAACGCAGCCTCAGCAAAATGAACAAACTTGACTTCTACTATTTATTTCTTCATCCCTCAACACCATATCTCATGTGTTACACTTTTATTAAATGAAAATTTTACTTAAAAATGCCTAATTCATCCGGAAAAAAGTTTATACATTGTTTAGGGCTTCATGAAAAGGCCCCATAATGTCTTGTGAAAAGTCGTTTGCTGCTTTATCACAGGGCTCTTAGTCAAAGATCAGACAGTTAGTACATTATATATATATATATATATATATATATATATATATATTTATTTTACTTGGTGTTTTGAATGTGAATTGTGTTTTGGCAATAGGCAGGTTGATTCTTTAATATATATCTATGCTGGTTCTACTATCATTACAATGAGTTCAGTGAACTCCAATAGCCTCTACAGTCACCAGATCTCAATCCAATAGAGCACCTTTGGGATGTGGTGGAAAGGGATATTTGCAGCGGGAATGTGCAACCGACAAATCTGCAGCAATTGTATAATGCTATCTTATCAACATATACCAGGATCTCTAAGGAATATTTGTAGCACCTTGCTGAATCCATGCCACAAGAACTCTGGTTGTTATGGAGACAAAGGGGAGTCCTAATAGAAAAGTGTGTATAATAAAGTGGCCACTGAGTAAGAAAGTACACCCATTTTCTGATCAGTGTTTGAAAATATCAGAACATAATTAAAAATCATCTACTTCTGGAAAGCTTGAAAACTCTGCTTAGTGTTCTACATTTGTAAATAATATTTATCACTGTAGAATGATGGTTTGGAAATCGGCTCATAAAACATTCCAGGCTAATGAGCAGCAACAACTGCTCCTCTGATATCCCTGCAGATAATCTTTCCCCTTGAAATGGAGTTGACATGAATACACTAATCTAGACTTGGTAGCACTTTCTGATGATCAAATAATGAATTTTCACAGAAATGCTGTTCATATTCATCCTTTTTCTGAGAGACTGTCCAATTTATACTATGTGCAACCTTTAAAATTCAAAACATTACATCAGTTTTAAATTAGAATTTATGGATAATTTGTGGATAATTATCAAAGTCCAAACTGATTATACCGGTAAATAATTGTTGGGACTCCCATATCTTGTCTGTTTCAGCAGACAGCCCGACACTTAACATCTTCTGTACTTAGCAATTACATGCATTTTTATTACTATTGTTATTTTTATTTGCAGAAGTATTCTACTCTCTCATCTATTTTAAAGCTAACGTATAACCTCTAGAAAAATCATTGTCCTTTAGTGTGGGATTTTCCTCTTTATTCAGCATCACTAACCAAAGTAGCACACTCTGATGGGAAGTGAAAAACAAGTAAACAGAACTAAACAGGATTTCAAACCTTGTCTGTCTAGGAAATTGGTCTGAGGCTAGCCCTCAAATATAAAAGAAAAAGCAATAAAAATACTTTAAAATGTTGCTGCTTGCAATGCTTTTTTATATATACACACATAGATAATGGGTGATATCAAAACAACTATTACTTGATTCCCTAGGGTCAGATATTTCAAGTGCTAGTCTACTCTATGCCTCCAAATAACTGCTCACAGAACGCCATTCCTACATGCACCACTGACAACTATATCATATCAATTTTAAACATGGTGGTTCAATATAAACTGTGTGAATATGGAAATTGCTAAATTAGTTGGACAGAAAACTATCAATTCTTAGCCGCTATACTGGCATAGCTTAATCTGAAATAAATGCATAAAAGCAAAGGCAAAATGAGAAACAATTCTAAAAAATACCAATGCATTAAAAGTAGAAAAATAGGAATAACTGACCTCAACCCCGCAATCCTTGTCTATGGCAATACTCCCCTTTTTCTCTTTACATTCCTCGCTTACATAGTAGCTCAAAATACTTGGTTTTAGAACAAACCAGCGCTCAGTCCATGTCCTCCTCAAATTAGCCTTCTTTAAGAGGTAACCCTGAGAATATAAACAAGGCACATTAGAATTAATGCTAAACGTTATTATTAAAGGCATTGTATTATCACATTGTTGTTTACATGGTATATCACTTACAAATATATTTAGATAAAAATATATGGAAACCCTTGTAAGGAAAGTAACAGGCAAGATGGCTGTAGGGAAAGAAGTTAGGCCAGCAGCATAGTTTGTCCAAAATAATAGATATGAGTTTGGGACCTAAATTGTATAATACATAACTACTGGTCATAGTGATTTTTAAACCTTTGCCCAGGGCACTAGAACCATTTATAAACTAAACTGGCAATTCTTTTTTCTTTCAGAAATGTTGTATTATTGCACCAGTTTCATATTCTGAATCCTTGTCAAGCTACTGACAAACTGAAAAAAAATACTACATATACATTGGTTTACTAAATTTACTATATACTAAATTATACATACTAATTATATAAAATACACTAAATTATTATATCTTTATTTGTTTTAAAAAGGTGTATATAACAAAAAAGCTTCAGAGTACAATAATATCGCTATGTCCTAAAATTAACATTATGTTACACCCAAAAACAACTGTTATCCAAGCATAATTATTGGAAATATATAGGCTTATTTAATAAAATTTTGTTTGAAGTCTATAGAAAACAATCCAACAATCAGATGGTAAAAATGAAGTTACACTTTATAAATTTAATTTGCAAACATATTACATGAATACAAAAGTTGAAAAGGACATCTGAATAGCTGATCATTATTTAGAATGGAACACCCTCACTCTGCCCAACTCTTTTCAAAAGGATCAGGAGAAACTGGGATTAATGTCTGTTATGACAAGCTTCAATGTAAAGAAGTACTAAAGCACATTTTCTGAAATTGCATCACAATGTGCAAATCCTTGGAATATAAGGAGATTTAGGAGTAAAAGAATATTCTATCTTGTTAGGAGAAACTTTCAAAACCAGTCCACAAAGAGAATTTAGGTGGCCAGACAAAAGAGAACGAATGATGAGATCTTCTATTTTCCTGATTGAATCAAGAGCCTTATGATTTCTAGAATAACTGGTGGCACAGTAAGCGCTCCCACATAAGCGGATAGCGTTGCACTTCACACTGGATTTACCAACATGCCTAATAATGACTCAATTGATTTATTATTATTCATATGGCCCGTGCTCATGTCAGTGTAAGAGGGTTCCAACTTCAGACATATGGACACAATCAGCAGGATAAGGAATTTAAGTGTCACTTGGGTGAGACTTCTAGGTCTTAAAGTGTCCCAGCCTCTTCGTGCAACCTTTTAGAAAGGGATTGTTCTCAAACAAAGGCCTTGTGAAAGGCAATGTTGTTACTACTCAGAACAAAACTTTTACGAAACTGTATCGGGCTGGCTCATCAGATCCAAAAAATAAGAGGGGTCTGCTTGCTGCAAAGGACTCAGGACTAGTCAAAACAGCCAAAACAAAGCACACCCTGTGTCTGCTCCATTGCTGTTTCCTAATGCAAAGGTAAACCTTTATGTCCAGCACTATGAAACCTTCATTGCACATCCCACCTAACAAAATAATTCATGATAAAGCAACTAGGAAGCTGATGGAAAACTAACGAGGACAGTTGTTGCTCTAACCTTTCTCTGTTGCCAAAATTCTGAACTCATTGGCAAAACAATGTTACAAAAACACAGTGAAAATACCTTATGGTGAGATGAAAAAAATGCTGAGACAAGTGTTTACTCACTGATTCTATTTTACACTTAAACTCAGTGAAACTATAGCAAAAAGTGTTTGCGGTACTTGTGTACTTAGGCAGCATATCAGGTCTCCTTGTGTGGGCTCCTGTGCAGACATATGGTGTAGTAAATTTGGTTCACCAAAGAAAGAGAAAAGGGGTACAAGTGCCACATAAGTGTAGAGGTAATGAGGTGGAATGAATAGACAGAGAAAAGTTTATCACTCTGAATAAGTTGAATAGGACATGTAATAGTTGATCAACTGCATACACAAAAACTATTATGTCACATCTGGTCACAGAACTTATATACTGCACATGCAGTAAGAAACACAAAACAAACAACATGTTTCATGGGACTCCCACCTTGTAAGGAAGACTGAGTAGCAGCAGCCACGAGAAGTGGCCTAAGTGCACTTGTAGTTGAATCAGGAGTTGGAGACTTCTGATGAGTGTCCAATCTAACAGCGAGACACTTAAGATTTTCAACAATTTATTGTGTTTCAATTCCTGATTCCACATACACAGATAGCTGATTGTAAAGAACATGCTCAAATGCATTTGCAGGTTACTTAAGTGACAATGCATAAGTTTGGTGAAACACACAGTAATATTATTTAGTATGTTTTCTGTTACCAAACTGTCACAAAAAAAACCAAATAAGCAAATCAAGAAAACATAAAATTAGAAAAATAGTAAAGTCTCCCACCTGTTTCAGTACATCTCGAATGATCTCTTCATACAGATCTTGGATTGCCATGCTAAGTGTTTCCATGCTAATCCCCCTTAAAATTTTTGGTGAACCAACTAGCTCCAGGAACTGCCAGACAGTGACCCCTTGTCCTAAGGAGGACAACATTTCTCCCAATTCCATCTCTCCTATTTCTGATCGGGCTGCTGTAAGTAGCTTCTGCAGGATGTATTGCACCTTAAAAGAAATAGCTGTTCATCAATGAAAAACATCTATAAAAAGGTAACTGTATGATTGCTTGATTTTTTTTTTCTCACATGTCAAAATACAGTCAAACCTGTTGCATACAACCCGAGCTGCATGTGGTTGAAAAATAACATTGTATTCATTAAACTAATACAAAGCAAACGTTGAGAGAGCTACAAGCTATCCACATTAAACACAAGTGAAAAACTGAAGAGACTGAAGCAAATAATCTCAAGACTACATTGCTTTCTAACTTGCACACTGTACTAATACACAAACACTACATACATAAAAGCTGACATAGATTTATCAATCACTGAAGTGTACACGCTTATGGCCTGTTATCCAGTTAGGAGTAAGTTCAGCTACAAAGTGACAAGGGCACCTTGACAAAACCATGTTGTGCTGCAGAGGAAGGCAAGCTTAGGGGGTGTTAATTGTAAAACAATCCACGCTAAAAGTCTCCAGAACGGTGAGAGACACCTCACGCAGTTTTTTTCTTATTTTTTCGTTTTTTTACAGAAATAGCGCTCATTTTTGCTCATACCCCGTAGAGGTGCAAGCAAAAATATATGTAGAGGAGATGAGTAAATGGCTGCGTACCATTCCATAATGTAGTATGTTACTACACTATGATATCTATATTTGCTTTAGTTCTAGTATACCCACTTCATGATCACATAAGCTTCATAATCATTGCAGTGGTACGTGGCCATTCCCACCTCTACATATATTGGTTGCTTTATGGTTTTACACTGTTTGACGCTTGTTTTCTGTTTCTGTTCTTAGGTTGTGCATCTGCAAATAGGTGCTACTGGACGTGAAGTTGCCTACTGTATGTATTTTTATGTTATTGTGCACGATTTTCACACTTTATTTCACCAGGCGCAGTTTGGTTCTATTCTCTGTTATTTCATATAAACATGACTACTTTAAAACAAAAATACAATAGATATTTCATCACAGTTCTGTTTTAAAAGCTATTAATATAACACACCACAGTATAAAAGCAGACCACACACACTGCGATAATTGTGTTCAAGGGCATTATTGCCGATTTACCTAATGTTTATCAGGATATGGTTTTGTCACTTAAGTAAATAATGATTCTGATTTGCAGTACATGAACATGCAAAAAGATTATTTAAATTCCTATTATTTATATTGTCAGTAGTAATTTTCCCCAGTCATTTAGAAGATATGACGTGGATGGTATAATTCACATTTCTCCTGTATATAATTGTCAGAAGTTCCTTTGAGGAGAAATAAATAGAATGTGGTACTGTGAAAAAGATGCAGTTTTACCACAAGCTGATGTTCTACATTGTATTAAACATGGTGAGACTGATTCAAGTTCGGATCCGAGTCCATTTGTGTAGCGTGATTCTGCGCTGTGCATGTCCAAAATCAGACATTACGCCAAGGAGCCCAACTGCAGGCAATTCCCATCTGCGCACATTTGACACTTAGGACACCTTTTGATTTGAGTGACAGAATTGGGGAGGGAAGGGGAGGACGAACGTAACCGAGATTCAGATGCGGCAAATTGAAATCCTATGTTTATTGCAAGTACGCAAGTTTTCAGCTCTATCTTTTACACCTGCTACAGGCCAGCTCCACAGGTGCTCCTTCCTGATCTTGTTGCTACTAGTAGACTGTCATCAGTTTATAACTAGCGGGTCTGCTAATACTACTAATATGTTGCTGCTGGAAATAATTTTGCGATACGGCACGTCACTATGTTTTTTTTTTTATTTGGGATTGTATTGTGATGCACATCATTATATTATAATTATGTGCTAGATGTTACACAAGCCCTCACTTCATTTCAATATGTTCAGCAGCGTTTCTTCATTGTGCATGTACTTCTGTAACTTCCCCAAAACTTTGCTCTAGTTAGTTTGTTCTTCTCTTCTGCCTCTTTTACACCATCTTGTATGAAGTCAAAGTCCTTTCTCAATCTAAATATAAAAGGAATACAGCTTTCTTTTTCAAGCCTGAATACATGAAAATCTGGTACTGAAACCAAGTGTAATACACTAATGCTTTTCAATAGCCTCTACAACAGTTGTCCTTTTTATTTAATGTGATGGAAAAAAAATCAGCTTTACATTCCATAACTAACAATTAGTACACACGGCTTTAAAGCACCCAAAATACTTAACAAACAGCAACTTCAAGTCATAATCAAAAAGAAATATCAAATTTAAGTCATGAACAAAACACAAAATGAAATTTTCATAGATATATCAGTCATGTTCATTCATAACATTATAAAAATAGAGTTCCTGCTTAAAATGTGTTTTGCTAGTGAACCCTTGGTATGATGTGGCATTGTAATTTAATGCTTTCTGGGAGGTTTTTTATTATTGCATCACATTGAGATTAGAAGAGTTTACAAATTTCTAATGCTTTGTAGGCGTATCTGGCAGGTTTGCAAGGTAATAGAGATCTGTATAAGTTGATGGATTCAGGGCCACTACCAGTGATCTCACTGCAAAAGGGGAATAACTGACACACTTTTGAGCTATTTTGTCTATACCAGCAGCACTTATTTATTTGTATGTCAAAGTCCAGCAATGGATTTGTTCTTTATTTAATGCGGCAATTTAATTATACCAGTTATATTTATCTGCTTGTTCTCACTAAGGAGGAGATTCAATTGTCCGTAATAAGGTGGACGAACATCAAGCTGCGTACCAGCAATTATGTTACAAATCTTTGCAAAAATTAGTGGATACACCTTTGGTCTAATTGAATCTCTCCCTCTGTATATATCATTTTAATACATGTTCAAATTTACATGCCTTTTTTATGAATCAATATTAAACATTATATCATGTAATTTTGCATGCATTTTTATGACATGTATTGAATATTGTTAATAAAAAACCTCAAAAAAAAAAGTATTGATATTTTTTCCATGAGGTTTCAGTGAATTTTCATTCCTTCCATTATAAAATAGTTTGGAAAGCATTTTAACATCTTAAGCAAACTGGAAACCAATTAAAACAATTTGTAATTAGAATGAGCTAATTATCAAATGAAAAGCACAAAGAGCTATAACTTAGAATTGATAAAGCATATATGACATATATGTGTTATTGTAACTGCTTATGTAAACAAATAACCATTGCCTCTTAGTACATAGCAATAAATTATACCATGCATAAATATGTGTTTTAATAAAAAAAACAAATATAGAAGTAGTATTAAAAAAACAGATGTGAGAGGAAAACCCTGAGAGAAAAAGTAAGAAATTCAATAGATCTACATATTTGTTAAATTTGGTCCGCTAAATAATCTTTGCTACAATTGTCTTGCATTTTGAAAATGCTAAGTGCCATTTCTATTACTCCGACGAGCACAGCCTTCCATCTGCTCCTTTTTTATTTGCAAACAAGGAGTGTGTTGTTGAAGAGCTGTCTATGAACACAGAGATTGTTTATGTTTGAGGTGAGAAAATAGGAACTATAGCTAGATGTTCGTTATTTGTTAACACTTAATTTTGAGAGAAGAGCCCAGAAACTGTGTGTACGCTGTTGACCTGTCTTAGTGAGCAATGTTTGCTCTACCCCTATTGCATGTCTGTGTTCAAAGAAGAAAGAATAAGGATATAAGCAATTTGCTCACAATATAAAAACTTACTTAAATATACACAAATCTAATTCTGACAGACATTCAAAGCAACAAAGTGTGGTAGGCATGTGCCAAAAGCTGTTTAGAACAGTAACTGCTTAGTCATTATTTGAATTTCTATTATGGGCAGAGTGCCTCTTAAGATTCTCTTTCAGCATTACAGTTTCGAAGGACTAGCTTGAAAACACTGGAAAGATTATAACTGCTATCTCATGCAATAAAGGTCAAGGTGTAATAACAAGTTAAACCCAGGCAGGTCGAACTGGCCCACTGGGGTTCAGGGGAAATCCCAGTTTGGCCCCACTGCCCGAGGGCCACCTTCCCCTTCCAATGACGGCTGGAGTGTAACATTTTTTAAAAAATGTTGTGAACTAATCACTGACAAGTCTTTCCTAAGTTCCTCGCTGGTGACATTTTTCTCTGGCACACTTGATCTGAAGGGGGATCAGGGGTCATGCAGCCCTCTCCTTTCTGTGCTAGTTACTTCCATTCATTTTTCTGTGCCAGTCTCTATACCGCTGTCTCCTTATTGGTGTCTCTGTCCCCCTCTTTGTGTATTATTTTGGATGTGCACCTATGTCTCCACATTTTCTCTCTCTTCCCCCCTCCCCCCTTTGTGTTTTAATGGCTCTGTCTCCATATTCTGGGTGTATGTCCTTTCCTTCTACCCATTTGTTTCTGTCTGTCTTTTCACCCTCCTCTTTTTTTGCTGAAGTTTACAATGGTGTCCTGGTGGCTGCTGATCAGAAACAAAGTGCACGAAAGGAGGCACATCTGTGTCCAATGCCACATGATTGAACCTGTGAATAGCAGGTAAGCACAATCTTCTAATTTTAATATTTATATTTTTTTTTTATATCCCACACTATGGTGCTAGTCATGTCCTCCATGCACCAGCAACACCACCACTGGCAGCTGGCCACTCCCCTCTCTAGTGGCTTGCCTTGTCCCTGCAATGACGCACCAGCACACACTATTTCATGTGCCCCTACCATTGCATTCCCATGGTGGATCCTTCATGCCCCAGTCCGATACTGATGCCAGAACTGTAAATAAATCTACGGCACTTAAATTTGTAAGTTGTGATCATTGCAGTGCATTGCCATAACCTTTTGCTGACGGTATTACATGCTTTTTTCTGTATGACATCAAAAGTTATTGTTGCTTTTCTTTATATATAAAAAAGATACAATAATTATAAACCTAGCTTCCTCCAATGAGAAAATGACAAAACTATTACAAGCTCCATATAGACATTCTAAAACATCTCAATGCATAAAACATAAAGTATAAGAGATATCAATCAATCTATTCAGTGTTAAGCAGACTTTACACTGCAGATCTGTTAAAAAGTATTAACACACACACACACTCCACTACAGAGAGGTGAAGCAATCACACATTGTCAGGTATAGGTTCAGCTAGGTATATTCTGTGCTGATTTTCTGGATTTTTATGTTGGCTTTTCCTGTGACTCTGCGAGAACTGCAGCATCCCCAATGTCTGTTTGTGACCTTGACTCTGATTCTTGTGCTGTAATTTGCTGTCTATTGTATCTACTTTTGGTTTTTGAAAAAAAAATTAAATAATAAAGGGTTTGGGAAAGTGTAAAGCTAGTATTAGCACTAAACATCTGAAACCATAACCCTCACAGGAACACAAGCCCGAACACTGATCAGAAAGACACTCATATCGCTAAATGGTCCCATAATCTCCAGACAGAGCAAATGTCAGTTTGAGAGTCCAGGAAAAAGTTGAGGACTCTGTCACACTGCGTGAGAATGGAAATAAATGGAGAATGTGTGCAAACTCTGTCCATTAAAGTTTTGTGGAATGTGGCTGGTAATAGGTTCTCTCAGCAATAGGAGCTGGAAATATAGGCCAATGTAATAAAGTTTCAATTGCCTACTACATATTACAGACTTAGGCTGAGGGTACACTACATACTGTGCAACAAAGGCAGTGGATATGTGTTATGGGAGACACAATTCAGATTTTGCCTTAGAAAAATACATCAGTCTAACTTAAAAGTTACTGAATTTGAGTAGGTATAATATAAAAAAACAAATACAGATTTACATGTTCGGTTTCACTTTTTAAACTGGCACACTCATGCACACATTTTCTGCTTCACCTCATCAGTGACCATAACAAGTGGGTATATATCTTCGGAGAGGTAGTTGAAAAGACACCAGAGACGGAAAGCATCTCCATTAGGAAGCACAGTTCCAACTGGGTGGTAGTTCTTCTTGGCTGTCAGAGTCCAGCACAACTCATGGAAGCTTTCCTTTACAAATGAACCGTCTACCACCTAATAGCAAATAAAATTAGAGGCATATTAACAGAAAATGGAAACAGACCTCATAGGCTGGTTTGTAAATTTTGCACAGAATCAAAGCATATAACGATGAGGAATTTCACGTTGGGGAAATGACATTAAAAAATCTCACCTTGTCCAGTATATACTGGTTCAAATAAGGCATATAACCCTGACTGGAAACAGGGCCGTCATCATCATCACGGAAATGATCTTCCAAAGCCACTGGATCATGAGGAATGCACAGCACTGTATACAGATTGTGAGACAGCACCTGGGTAAGTGAAAAACACAGCTCATTGCCCAATACACAGGAAAATTGTATCCATATTTACTGTAATTCTCTTTTACTGGCCATCCTGCTCAGCATTGTATCAAATAGGTCATGCCCATACAATGAAAATAAAGATGGGAGGGATTGTTACATATAAGAAACTTAATTGAGAATTTTGATTACTGCATGCAAAGCATAGCTGATTCATCTAAAGTTGGGTGCACACTACAGAAAATTACTGCAGATGAGATTTCTGTAACGATTTTACCAACGACTGTAAGTCCCGATGAGCGTGCAGATTAATGTATACACATCTACAAGATTTACCTTATCTTTGCTCTTCATCTGTCATAACCATCTGCTGAAAAGATTGTGACTTTGCATCTATGGAGAACTGTCTACAATGCTGGTCAGGTTCGGACTGGCCTGCCGGGGTGCCAGGGTATTCCCCGGCGGGCCCCCGACGCCTGATGGCTCCACCCCTCTTCATTGGTGGGGCGGAGCAGCGTACTTAAAAAAAAAATGTAAAAAAAATACTCACGTAATCGCGGCATCGGCACCACTGCTCCCTCTGCACTGAATGTTGGGCGTGATGACGTCACGCCCGACAATTTCAGTGAGGAGTTGCACAGAGAGGAGTCAGCAAGCAAGAAGACAGAAGACAAGAAGAGAAGTCAGTTGGACACACAGCTGCTCAATAAGGCATTATATTAATTGGGGGCACTTATGTATGACATAATATTCATTTTAGGTGCTTATATGTGTCATAATGTGAATTAGGGGCATTTATGTGAGGCATAATATGAACTGGGGGCACTACTGTGTGGCATAACATGAATGTTTATTTTTGGTCTCATTACTATTATTATCATCTTGATATTAGCAGTATAAAATAATAAATATTATATATGTACACACGCACGAACACCTGGACACATGTCCAACTGAACATATGCACGTAAATGCGTTTTTTCCTGCATATGTTCAGGGTGCAAATGCATCCACTAATACATGACCTCCAAAGCCATTAACAAAACTGGAACCTACAAACATCTCTTCACTTGTCTCAAAATATCTCCCAACTCGGCCCCTCTGCTATACCCAAAGATCTGCACCTCTCATCCTCACTTATTACGTGCTTTCATACCCAGCTACAGGAATGCTTTTGGGGTGTACTCACTCAATGTTACTCCCTCCCTTGTACTTTTCCCTAGTTTCCAAACATTTCATCATAACACACCTCTTTAGACAAACATATCTAATTCTCAATCATGTCAAAACTTTGTAATATTTTTATTAATGACCTTATAGATAGCATAGAAAGTAGGGTATCCATTTCTGCAATTGACACTAAACTGTGCAGGGTTATAAATACAGAAAACAATAGTATCTTACTGCAAAAGGATTTAGATAACTTTAAAAGTTAGGCAGAAAAATGTTAGCGCTAGATTTATAAGGTGAAGGGAATTTTACCATGTTTTGACGTATTTATTGATAGGAGGGAATTGTGTATACAGCAGAGTTGATAAACTGTTGATAAATTATTTGCAATGGTGTATAGAAAATAATAGCGGAGTAGGATATTTGATTTAAATATAGGAATACAGCTGTAGGACAGACAGATCCAGTTATGTTTAGATGTCAGGTGTTATGGTGTCCATATTAATAGAGTAATACAATAACAATTACATGGGGTAGGTAGAGAAAATTTTAACCAACAAAGGTTAATTGAAAGTGAGTTTGAAATGAAAACATTACATAGAAACCCCGACGCGGATAGAGGAGATGGGAATGGGAGATGGGGATTGTACAAAGCCAAATAACTTAAAAGGCAATGATATGTGAACAGGTAGGCCAGCCAACGTACTTGTATTTATTCAATAAGGTGAACTTATTATCAAAATGAGTCTGAAACACTGCATCCAGCAGGAAACAAATAGTCAATATACAGTGTTGCAATCCGTAGGTCTGTGCACAAATCGGATTATTATTATTATTGTTTATTTGTAAGGCGCCGCAAGGTTTCCGCAGCGCCGTAGACAGTACAAACAGTAGACCATACAGGGTAAAACAGTACAGAACATTAAACATAAAATACCAATACTTCAGAAACTCCGGGCAGGCAAATACAGTAGAGACGGAGCGGAAGAACAGGTATGGAGACAGAAGGAAAGAGGGCCCTGCTCATACGAGATTACATCCTAAGGGAGGGTGAACAAAATCAGGCACAGAAGGGAGCCAGTGAAGCAAGGGGAGAGAAGAAATGGGGCCAGGTGAGAAACAGAAGAGATGAGAGGTTAAGTGGATGGTTGGTAGGCCTTAAGGAACAGGTGAGTTTTAAGTGCCCATTTGAAGGAGCACAGGTTGGGTGAGAGACGGATGGAGCGAGGGAGGTTGTTCCAGTGAAGGGGGGCAGCGCGGGAGAAGTCTTGTATTCTAGAGTGGGAAGAGGTAATCAGAGTGGAGGAGAGTCGGCGATCATTGGCTGAGCGCAGGGAGCGGGCAGGAGTGTGAATGGAGAGGAGGTTAGAGATATAAGGGGCAGTAGAGTTGGAGAGAGCCTTGATTACTTATAGTTGTAAGCCAGCCGGCTTAATTGTAAAGTCAACACATGAAACCACACGGTCTGAGTTCCACAGGGGGGTAATGCAGCTATAGTAAATGCAGTCTATAGGCTTTATTAAGCGAATATTGAGATATACTCAGGTGTAATACTTCCGATGGTCAGACAAGATATAAACTATCTGTTGCCATCGAACAGGTAAGACAGTTAGTGAATATAAATCCGCAAATGAGCCAAATATCATTGCCTTTTAAGTTATTTGGCTTTGTACAATCCCCATCTCCCATTCCCATCTCCTCTATCCGCGGTTTCTATGTATTGTTATCTCTAAGGGGTTGGGACCACATCCCTACACACCATCCCCTTGGCTGCCCACACACTTATTGGGAAGCGCAGAAATTCCAACTTTACTTATTGAAATGAAAACATGTATAATATGTAGTATAATGGCAAGGAGATCTAGAGATGTGGAAAAAAAGAGCAAAAATACAGAATAAATAATATTAGAGTAAAAGTGGACAATTTAAAGAGAAATAATGCAAGGGATTCAAATTGTTTGTAGTGTACAAATCATCCAAAGATATTTTGCCACCAGAATGTGGCTCTCTCAGTGGTTCTTTTTGAAGCATTACTTGCTGTATAAAAACACAGGGGGGGTATTCAATTGGCCGCGTTACTGTTAAAAGTAACGCATCCTGCGCACTATTACCATTATTACGGTAATAGTGCATGTAATTACTGTTATTACGGTAATTCTAACGCTGGGTTTTTGCTCGCAATATGCACATATTTAGGCTTTGCCCCCGCTCGAATTCAGCTTCAATCGGACGTGGCTCTGTGCGCTTGAGTCTGGCCCTACTGTAAATTCACTACAGCAAAAAGCCCCTTCCCCATCCAGTTCACTCTCCAAAACCATAGGCTGTAGTAAGTGTTCCTTGCATACGCAGCAGACTTGGCTCCGTGCATGGCCGTATGTCCTTGTTCTGGGCATGCGCAAAGTGATTTTGCGTACAATGAGCTCAAAATCGGCAGATACGTGCCTTGATGAATCAGGCCCTTTTCCACAAGTCCTATTTCACCTTGCCTTACTAGGGACAATTCCTCAACAGGAATTAATTAGGGCAGCAAAGGTGACACACATGCACAATACTGACCAGAAGTCTAAAATGCATAACTGAAAGAGGAGCACAGATAAGAGCATAAAGTATCTTGTATAGATATGACGTTTTCACACCCTCACCACTTCCGCCCCTCTTTTATTTCCTGCTCTGCTGAGGTTTTCCTGCTGCATAAATATTGCTACCACTAGTTATGAACAGTTATGTTAAATACATAACTAAGCTGATTCAAAAATATGCTTTAAGCACCTGAAAAAAGATCCAAATAAATAAGTGAATGTATAAAATCATGCACAAAGGACCATATAAATACACAAATATTAGTGAGTAGATAAGCACAAAGAAACTGCATACAAGTATTTGCACAAATATAAAGCACAGAAGTAGTTGCATATTGTTTACCAAATGCAATCATTTTAAAGAAAAACACACAGAATAAAACACAAACAAAACATTCAAATAAAGTAATTTATACAGGACATAAATATAGAGGAACAGTATGGATGGCAACAGTCAATGTTCAAGTAGAAATAAAGACACAATCTAAGTACACAAATGTGAATAACAAATCTTACATTTGATAGTGACAGAAAATGTTTACAAGAAGCAGTTTTTGCAGCAAAGTAGTACTTGACTGTGCTGCAAATTAATTTGCTTGAACAACCATTTAACATATTCAATTGAAATGATAGTTTTTCAGTGTCAGACACAAAAAACACATAATGACAATAACTAAGGAGGTAGTAACCTAATAAATATGTATATAAAATATGTAAACAGTATTCTTATTACATTACTACTAACCCCCTTATGTTATTGCTACATATGCAAAGTAGCCAAACTGTTTACAAAGAGTTTGAATGACACACCGACTGTACACTTTAGAGCACCCCAATAACTAAATATTTGTAAGCTATCATGAGCAGGGATCTCTTTCCTTGTGTGCTCCATCTACTGTTCCTTCACCCTCTGTACCTCTTGGCCTGCTTCGCTAGCCCTGTTTTCCCTGTTTTCTTAAGCTTTGGCCTTCTTCTCGCTGATTTCTACCATCCCTTTCACTATCTGTCCCAGAGTTAATCTGGTTGCAATGTCATTTGGCTCTGAAAATGTTGTGTAATTAAAATATATAATACTATTCCGCACAGCACTTTTCCTTTTGCAAAAATCCGACTAATAATATATCTGGCTCTTAAATAAGAGCACACATACATTACAATTTTGGGAACTGCCCCCATAAAATGGGGATGTGTCTACTTTTGCAGAATTGCAGGTAAAAAAAGAAAACATACGGCCGATGCACATGTGCGTTAATTAATTCAATCTCAGTTTTATTGTTTTTAACAGCTCAATACAGGAGACAGTATCTCTAGCACAGAAACCATTTATCTCTATGGATAGTTGCTGGTGCAGTGCACATGGCCACCTTTCCAAAGTGGATGACAGAACAGAGGGACAACTGAAAAGTAAATCATTTTCTTTTATTACTTACACCCCTGCTCATCACTGCACTGGCATGGCTACATAGAGAGCAACGGTATATAAGTAGAGGTCTCTATTCTGTCTCTCTTCCAACAGTCAGACAAAAAATGTAACAGAAGAAATGGAAATGCCTATGTGCTGGTAATCTTAATTCAGCTGATCTTTTGTGAACATTTATATAAACTAAATGCAGAAGGAATAAACAAACATGTACAAGTATTTGGTTAAAAACATATTGAGTAACCTTAGTCCATTGGAACAAAATGATCAAATTAATTAAAATAAAAGCTCTGATGGATAGCCTAAAGCAATCAGAATTTCCTTTTTCACAAGAAAAAGTGGGGTAATTTACATTTACTAGCCTATTCCCCACCCCCCCGCCTCACAGTACTTGTCTGACATCTGCTTCGACATCCGCATGGTTTTGGTTCTGATCATGGGTCCTATCTGTGGATAGTCTGAATGTTATCCCAGTGTTTGCATGAGTTTCCTCTGTGTACTCTAGTTTCCTTTCACACTTCAAAAACATTCCAGAAGGTTAATTATCTTCTAGGGAATTTAGACTGTAAATTCCCAGTGGGCCAGGCACTAATGTATAGTAGTGCTATACAAATGAACAATAATAATAATAATCCAGTTAAACTACTTTTGTCACTACATCACCAATTTGGCCCACCAAACATACACATTGTTCATGCGCATTTAAACCAAAATAGTATGGTGTTCCAAAAGATTGTCTTTATAATAAGCAACATGGCCAGGCAGTTTGTACAACTTTTTAAAGATAAACTATCAAAATGGTGACCTGGAGAAATTTGCAAATGGTGGAGATGTTTGCCAAACTTCTTCACACTATTAAGCATGAGCCATGCTTTGTTCAATAGAGTGAAGCATATATATACTGCAAAACTTCCACGTCAGAGTTGCTAAAACAAAGGTTCTCAAACTGTGAGGTTTACATCAACATCATCATTTATTTATATAGCGCCACTAATTCCGCAGCGCTGTACGAAAAACTCATTCACATCAGTCCCTGCCCCACTTGAGCTTACAGTCTAAATTCCCTAATATAGACACTCACTCACATACAGACACAGACAGACTAGGGTCAATTTTGATAGGTGTTAATTAACCTACCAGTATGTTTTTGGAGTGTGGGAGGAAACCAGAGCACCCGGAGGAAATCGAAGTGCTGTGAGGCAGAAGTGCTAACCACTGAGCCACCGTGCTGCCCATGGTGTTACTTGTAATTTTTGATGAGGACTAATTTCTGCAGTTAAAAATACAAAGGGAAGGAAATGGGAGAAGTGCAAACAACTAAGCATTGAAAGGCAAAAGAGAAGTGTATGAAAATAAAAATAAGTTGTAAGTAACTAGATAGATTTAGACTAGATTATATAGCATATATAGAAAATAATATTCTCTTTTAAAATATATTCTTATAAAGAAGTAGAAGTGTTCAATGCACGCAACTACCCCATGTATTAATGTCTCTACTATATAAACAAATTTAGATTATTTGAACACCCCTCTGAGGTAGTATAATGATATTTCATATGGCTATGGATTTTTTTTTGTAGAGATGAGCGGGCTCGGATTCCGCTAATCCGAGCCCACCCGAACATATTGTGAGGTGTTCAGAATAGACTGAAAATTAGTGGAAATGATTGTTATTGAATGTTATTGAGGTTAATAATAGCGTAGGAGTGAAAAAAAAAAAAAAACACAAAACTGGTTTTTAGCACTTTTTATGTTTTTTTCAAAATAAATCCGAATCCAAAACCTTAAATCCGAACCAAAACCTTTTGTCAGGTGTTTTGCGAAACAAATCCGAACCCAAAACCTCAAGCAAATCCGAATCCAAAACACAAAACACTAGAAACCAAAAGTGGCCGATGCACATCCCTAATTTTTTCTTAGTGATAATAAGCATAGAAAGCAGGCCAAGAGAAAAAAATGTCTCAGAACTTCTAGCTAAGAGAATGCAGTGAAATGGTTAGAAGGCAAAACTTCACTCAGGCTAAAATAGTCTAAAAGTACATTTCAATATTGTACCCAGAATACCAACTACTAACAATAAGGAACAGACAATAGTGCTCCTGTCCACAAGTCATAGTTCTCTATAAAGAATGCAATAACCATATCATTTATTTTGAGGAATTGTGTGGAGAACTGGTCTCGTTCTGTATGCTAGATATGAATCTCACTAATGGCATTTAAGAAGATCAGTAGTTGCATGGAGTGTTACTATGTGCACAACAGAATATATTTTTGTAGGTGTTTGCCCCAATGAGCAAGTTAATGGTCCAAGTAGGCATTCAATACGCATTATCTATGTAGTTTAACAATGGAGCCCAAAAGCCTAACAAAAGAGAAAATGTCACAATAAAGCAGACCAATGTCACATCTTGCTCACACCTATTATATTTATTTGCTGTATATAATTTTTATCTACATGGATTTATATAAGTTGAGTTCAATTCCCAACCATGGCCTTATCTGTGAGGAGTTTGTATGTTCTCCCCGTGTTTGCGTGGGTTTCCTCCGGATGCTCCGGTTTCCCCCCACACTCCAAAAAACATACTGGTAGGTTAATTGGCTGCTAACAAATTGACCCTAGTCTGTGTCTGTCTGTGTGTGCGTCTCTCCCTGTCTGTGTGTGTGTGTGTGTGTGTGTGTGTTAGGGATTTTAGACTGTAAGCTCCAATAGGGCAGGGACTGATGTGAATGAGTTCTCTGTACAGCGCTGCGGAATTAGTGGTGCTATATAAGTAAATGGTGATGATGATGATATAAGTTTCAGGACCATTTACACAGCTAAGAAGCCCTGTGGTATCCCACAAAATCAGAAATGCCTTAAAATAAGCATACTTGCAGACCCCTTGACCTTCGCAGACAGTTCATAAATTACATCCACAAGAAAAAGCACAACATAACCTTGTTTAGTGTGTGACCTGATTGTAATGGTCTATTCTTATTTTACATAGATAGGTGTGTTACTGTGCAGACATATATACAGGATGTAAGTCTCAGTATATGTTCTTATCCTGTATTTAAAAAATAACTGCATTGTCTCACCTCATTTGAATATATGTATAAATTATATTCTTATGTATGGATATGTTTTGACAATTGCAGTGCACAGTACCGCGTCTCTTCTTGTCTATGGTGGATACAGTTCACCTTATCTGTCTATTGGCCATGTCATACCAATTGCACGAGGCGTATGTCACATATTAATTGATCAGCGAATCAGTGTAGTCTCTTGTATTCAAGAATGTAACCATCTTTAAAAGCGCTACACTACTGACGCAAAAGGATTTGTGATGACTATAACTTTTCTTGACACTTGTTACTGGAAATACCCTTTACTTCTCGCTGCCATTAATGTGTCGGATATCCGATAAGTGCCATTATCATCTTGGTAGCAGAGAGCGAGTATAAGTCACACCACAAAAGGCGCCGAATGATTGCACTCACCTTGAGCTGGGATTTGGAAACCTTGCCGCTCTTCTCAGTGTCTAGCGATGTGAAGGCGTACCATACAGACTTCAGGAGCTCGGTCCTCAGTGACATGCTTGCACACCACACCCTCCCCTCGCTGCTAAATCATACAAGCCGTCACACACCCCAAATAACAGACTCCTGCAAGAGCATACATTACACAACACAATAGCGTCTACTGCAATCTCTCAACTCACGTTATAACATTTTGTTACTTGTATGCACCAGCAACAAACACCCTCTTCATACAAACTCACTTTAAACAGGTAGACTGTTCTATACCCCCACACAAATTTGGGCATATGTGAACATATCTCATATCCCCTCCCCCACCGTCAGTCCATTGTTGCTATACACCCCCCGCAGACCTCTTGTCTTGTCACACTCGACTGCACCTCACTCCTAGTCCTGTACACAGACGCGCTCTATTAGACTCACTTCAACACGCTCTACTACACAAAGACCGCAAAGTAGCAGGTAGACGCACAACTGAATGCTTCTGTCTGCGACACACACACTTCTACATCTACCACTTCCTGCTGACAAAGCCACCCAACACCAGTAGCAATAGGCATATTCAGGCTTACCATATAAAGAGGCAAGTTCTCTCTAGTGATTCCTCTACAGTCAGCATCGACTTTGCAGTGTCTGCAGGCAGTGTTTAGATACCACATAGCAAGATTTAGCGTTCACTATACCCATTTATTAGTATATATGCACAGCATCATTACAGAGTGCAGTGTGAGCTTATCAACATAAGCAGAACTATCACTACAGACCAACTATAAGCACATATAACATGAACAATTTTAATAAAGTTTTTTAAGCCAAAGTTTTGTTTTTAGTTTAATTTTTTTTGGGCAGAATTCAAGACTTCTGCTGCCTCCCTCCATATGTCCTCTAATCTTAGCTCCTTCAAACAGGCTCTCAAAACCCATCTGTTTCTCAAGGCCTACCAGCCATCCACTTAATCTTCTCCTCACCTCCCACATCCCTGTCTCCTCCTTTGCTTGATCCCCTCTACTGATTCCTCTCATCTTGTGTCTGCTGTCTCTTTCTCCTCCCTTTAGTATGTAAGCTCTTATGAACAGGACCCTCTTCCCTTCTGTCTCAATTCCATTTCTTCTACTCCTACACCACTGTATTTGCTATGCCTGGAAATACTGAAGTCTTGGTTATATTCGATTTACTCTGTACTGTTGTACCTTGATATATTGTCTGCATTGTATTTTTGTATTTTGTACAGTGCTGTGGATACCTTGTGGTGCCATATAAATAAAGAATAATAATAATAAAGAACATGACAGAAAATTATTCTTTCAATTCTCAAGTGCAAACAACTTTATTTATACGTAGTAAAATGTTTAGAGAGGCATCATTATTAACAGTAGAAAATGTTGTGTGACAAAAAATGGCAGCTGTTGATGTATTTCTTCTACATTTTACGCTTGTTTTCCAGCTGTGTTGCGTCTCCTCTACAGTGCCTGATACATCAAAGTTTGTACTAAAAGAACCTCTTAGCAACCCATACTCATGTCACATTAGTCATTTTAGATAACTTATTTACTTTAGTTGCAGTATGTATAATCTTACTTCTTAAAAGAAGTTTTATGGTATAGCCCTTTAACACCTAAAACGTTGCAGGAAAAAGACTGACAGCTACATAGGCAAGCTAAGGGATGACAGGTACCAAAAAAAGAGATGATGAATAGATTAACAGTCAGTGTTTATAAATGTCAATTACTAATTGGCAATAGATAAGTTCCATGAAGTTTCAGAGGGCATATTGTGCACTAGGCCATAAGTAAGTCTCCACCATGTATCCTGGATTTCCCAAAACTATCCAATGTTTATTTCTCCAAAAATCATTCCTGATTTACCTCATTTAACAAAATGAATGAGAATAGATAACTAAGAACTATATTTTTTTAGCGCAAAGGAAGAATAGGTTGATCTGCATGGATATTACAAATTTCATTTCATAGGTTTGTACCAGAATTCCTTAGAAAAAAAAAATGAGCACTAGCCATTAGAGCCAATGGATCAAAGTGCTAGAGGCACAAGAGGAGGCCACGTTTAACAAGGAATGTTATAATGAGGTTTAGGTTCTTGAAGAATTGTAGAAATATTTTCCTTCTGCATCAGTCCTAAGGCAATCAGAATGCATATTCTACATTCAACAAGCTTTTACAGTGAATCCGAGGAGCTTCTGCTTCTAAGGGACAGTAGAAGGTTTAAAAAAGAAAAAAAAAAATCTGGAGAAAGTGTCTTTTGTTTCTGAAGTTGTCCAAAAACATTCAGTGTTTGTGCTTAAGGTAATTATTGTCCAAGAAGGCGGCTGTTATTATTTTCAATGAGTATCAAGGTGGCCTCTGTGCATAGATCATTTCTTATACTTTATGTCCAAGTAACAAAAATGTGGCACTTAAGGACTTTACAGACTGATATTCATCTATACTATCCTATCGTAAAAAGGACATTGACACACAATCTTAATATGGCTGGCGACGAGCTGCCTCTTCTTGGTAGGCATATGCAGGCAAATTAAGTCAACATGTTTTCCATGTTTAGTCATATTGTGGTTTATGGGAACTCCTTTTGCCGATACTGAAATAACTGGTGTCCTCCTTGCATACCTTGTGTTTGTGCATTCAAGCTGAGGTTCTTTGTCTGCAAGGCTGCTCTGGTCCATATTACTTATAAGGCCGCAAGAAGGCAGATACTTTGGAACGCAGAAGTTTGATGAAAGATCGTGGTAACATTTCCTTATGTTTTTCTGTGTATTTGAAGTAATTTTGAGGGTGTGCAAGAACTTCGAAAAAGGCTTTAATCAGCTTCTTATCCTAAAGAAATACAAATGAATAACCAAACTAAATGAGAAGAAAATTAGCAATGATTAAAAAACAATAACATGCACATGCAGCTGTCTACAAATGTAGTTCTTGTTATTTCAAACAATATATGCACTATATTCCCTGATGAAGTAAATGTATTAAGCTGAGAGTTTTCCGGCGGGTTTGAAAAGTGGAGATGTTACCAATCAGATTCTAGCTATCATTTTGTAGAATGTACTAAATAAATGATAGCTAGAATCTGATTGGTTTTTCAAACCCGCTGGAAAACTCTCAGCTTGATACATTTACCCCAAGGTCTTAACTAGTAAGTAGTGACTCTGATTTTATTTCCTATTTTATTTTCTGAAATTAATTTGTGCAACATATTGTATGTCTAGATATTAATTTTTGTAAATAAGCCTTGGAAACATTTTTCAGATTAAATAAATTTAATCTAGTGTATTCTCCGTGATTTTTTGTGAATGTACGATGCCGAGGGAGACTCATGTGTATGTGATGTAAGTGTGAAACATTAATAAGTGGTTCTGGTGAACGTAAGGACATAATAAATATTTTGAGGTGGAAGAAAAGGTGTATTAATTTCTAAGTGACTAAGGTGATGCCAGTCATGGCCAGCTGTTCAGATTGCTGTATCTAGGACAGGCGGGGCATTCGTGACAAACTTGTTGACAGCGGTGGGATTGATAATATTTTCTTTTTATCATAAGAACTTAAGTGAATTAGTGGTGTGTGATTCTAGAGAGCATCCTAATTCACCGGAGATTACGCTCAAGGCTTACAAAATTTTAAAAGCCATACTGCACATATAGTTTCTGTCACCCCCCCCCCCCCCTTCTTGGTGTCTTTCTATCTTCTATTTGGTGGAAATGTGAGGTCCAGGATGGCCCCTGACTGAAGAAGCACAATTCTACCTCACAGCTCTGGGATAATGAGTTTGACCTGGTCTGTGTGGAGATTATATGTTCTCCCTCTGTTTGTGTGGGTTTCCTCTGGGTGCTCTGGTTTCCACCCACACTTAAATATCATACTGGTAGGTTAATGGGCAGCTGACAAGCGTAACCCTAGACTGTGTACGTGTGTCAGAGAATTTATACTGTAAGCTCCAGTGAGACAGGGACTGATGTGAGCGACAAATATTTTCTGTATAGAATTGGTGGCGCTATATAAATAATATAATTAAAGGCGACAACCCATATGTGTCCCTCCCTCATATGACCCTAATGTCATGTCGTATACTGGATCTTCTGCCGTTTGTTCATACACGGACATTGTACCTGTATCCGTGCTAGCTGTAATTGCTAGCTCACGACTATTTGTATTCATGTTATTATAGTATTTATGTATGCCATATCTATAAGATTTTTGGGCGCTACAGAATATTTGTCGCCTTACAAATAATCAATGATAATGATGATGTGGAATACACAAACCCTATTAGTACGTAATGTTGCAGATGTGTAGCTACTATGCCCCTAGTGATTGGCGTTGCCAAACCAGGGATGTTGAGTAAAATGGGAACCTTTGTCTTCTGTGGAACCCTTGCAAGAAAATGATGGACTTTGTTGTGGGTAACCCACAGGTCATGGCCCTCAGGGTTGTCTCGTAGGTGCCTGCATGTAGGCAGAAGAAAGTTGGAAACAGACCAAGGTTAGGACAGGAAGCTAAGATAAATAATCAGAATCTAATAAGATATAATTCACAGACTGAAAAACAGTACAGATGAAAAACAGAATAACAAAGCAGAGTCACAAGCAATCAAATTGATCAGCTGGGTTGGTACACACAATTCAGTAGCGAGGGGAGGAGTCCAGACAGCTAAGGTATAAAACCTGTGGTTCTGCCACTTGTGAAATGTCAGTCACATAAATAGACCCTTTGAAACTACGGGCAAACGCCCAAACACGTGCACCCAAGACCTGTGATAAAGCATTAATGCAAGCAATCAGGATGTCATGATTCTAGCAGTTACAGTGGATTCTCTTTCGCCAACCTGAATTAGTGCTGGCAGTAACAGAGGTGTGGAGTCTAACAAACCCCCAGTTTTTACCAGGGACCCCTGCAAGGAACTTTGGGCTTCACTGTTGGTGGGTTCGCAGGTCATGGCTTTCTGCACTGGTATCAACAGCAAAAACAGTCTGGTCAGTATAGTCGGGACTGGTACACAAATGGACTGCAGGGTGCCAATCAGCAAACGGAAGGAGTGTCAGAACAAACCGGGTCAGCATAAATAGGAATAAACAGTACCAAATTACAGGCAGAAGAGAAGTCAGGAACAGTCAGGGTCAGAATTCACAGGAATCAGTCACACTATGCACAGGAATGCTGAAGTAAAGGTTTGGAGCCTAATACTCTGTGCACGGAGCAGGTTTAAATAGCTGAGCTGATGAAATAGGGGGTCTCAGGTCAGAACACATGACCAAAGGTTCAGAGCTCTTAAAGGGCTATGTGCCCCCTGTTGTACAGACTAGGTCTGCGGCACAGGATTCTGCACCTGGAGTGCAGGGAAGAGTAGAGGGAGCACACCAGACAGCAGGCTAGAAAAGTAACAGTCGGACTCCAATGTGTGACACAGGAGATGCAGATGCTGGGGAAACAGGTGTAGATCATCTAAGGTATCTGGACAGGTAATTGACACGTTTTAGTTAAATGAATTTGGAAAGGAGCTAAACTGCAGGGCTCTTCAATTGTGCATGTAAGAAAGACTGTTTCACAATAACCATAGGAAAGGGTTCTTTAAGGGTGGTTAAGGTGTGAAATTCCCTATTGAATGAAATGGTGATGGTAAATTCACTTTCAGAATTTAAAAATGTATTGGATACCTTTCTAATAAGAAATTAATCCGTAGCTCGCTAAAAATGGCTAGAGAACACTATAGGGGCGACTGATCAAAGGAATTTATACAATTGCTATTTTTGTGGTCTGGAAAGGAGTTTGTTTTTTTTTCACCCTAGCCTCCCTCTTAATCAATGCAATTAGATTGATCTGTGCTTTTTTCAACTATTTAATAATGTAACATTATGCCATATAAAAGATAACCCGAATATTCAAACTTTAAAACAGGGGTTCTTAACCAGCATGGTGCCATGAACCCTTTTTGCCAATATGGTGAAGACTATGGATCAGTTCTCATAGCTTGCGTGCCTATCCGTGCCAGATATGATATGAACATATCTGTGATTTATAATGATGACGAAGCCACATGTACTGCTAATACTACTGTGGTACATTGCAAACATTCATAATTGAAAAACATGCTGAATTTCAGTTAGAGGTTAGTGACAATAAAGATTTATTTTTTTTCATCCAACTTCACGGACCCCCAGAAATCTGTCCACGAACCTCAAGTTAAGAACCTCTATTATAGATGGTGAATCTCTTTTTCTGGCTTAATCAATAACTCCTTTATTTTTATGGTTAAATATCACAGGTATACATTTGAGCATATTGAGGTGCATAAACATTGTGGGAAAGTATTGCATGCAAAATAGTTGGTACAGCTCTGCTAAATAATGGGTGTGGTATAACTGAGGGTGGTGCCAGTATGATCATGAAACATAATTTAAGTAACCTTTATTTATACACAGTAATTATAAATATAGTGAAGGCTATTTACGGAGAGCAACCAAGGCACACTGCAAAATACGTTGGACTTGCATCGGCACACCTCATAGATCTGCCCAGAGAACATCAATGTGCATGTCTCCTCTCCACACCTGTACTTTATACATTGTACGTGATCTCATATTGTGTGTGATTGTATTTTGAATTACTTGTAATTCTGACTGTCCAGTACTGCAGAGTTTAGTGGTTCCCTGGCCCAACTCTCCCCCAACTCTCCAGAGCTGGGACAGGGATCATTAACAAGAATGCTTACCAGCCAATCACAAACATTTTCCCATGGCCAGCTAATCACCAGAGGCCAACATGCAGAATTGCTTGTGATAGGCTGGTTGGTGTCTGGTGTCTCCCAATTTTGATCTTTTTGCAGTGGTTGGTAATAGTGTACAGGTGGGCTTTTTATTTTAAGGGAATTTTTTAGTTTTGCTTTTCTATATGAACTACCTGTGATCAAGTAAGAAAAAAAGATGATTTTAAAGTTTATCTTACTTTTTGGTATGATGAGTCTTAGGGGCCTATTTATCAAAGCTCTCCCCCCTGTAATTCAGAGGTAAATCCCCGAAAACAACAGTTTTCGGGGATTTACCACTAAGTTACTATGTAGTATTCTAGCATCGCAGCAGATATCTGCTGCTTTGCTTCTCTCAACGTTTTTCTGAGCACTCCCCATAACAGTGTATGGGAAGTGCTCAGTAACGCTATGGCCAAAACTAAGTTTTCAATCATGTTAATGTACACTATCTGAAGCTGGCGTACATTACCATGATTGAAAACTTTCACTGAAATCAGCTCTGCTCCGAAGAGCAGAGCTGCACAGCGCATGTGTGGAGGGATCACATGATCTCTCCCTGTCACATGCTAATTAGTCTTTTATCATTTTACACTAACCTGCTCTGCGATCGGCGCATGCGAACAAGGGATGTAAAAAGCCGAAGAACTTCACTGAAGGACCGCAAGAGAAAAGACAGGGTTAGGTAAGTGATACTCTTCACAGGAGCAGCTGTTTTTCGTAATGGCTATTCCTGTGTTGATTTCTTAATACATATGAGAAACTATTCAATCCGCATCTATGCGATGAGGATTGAAAAGTTTCTACTGAAAAAAACGAAGGGTCATAAATAGACCCCTTAGGGACAAAAATAACTGGATAATTACTAGAGATGGGCGGGCTCGTTTCCCCGAGAACCGAACCCACCCGAACTTTGCCTATCTGAGTACCGGGCCAAGCAGGCTCGGTACTCTCCCGCCTGCTCGAAATCCAAATCGAGGCCGAACGTCATCATGACGTAGTCGGATCTTGGGGCTCGGTTCTCCCGATGTTTGAAAATTATAAATACCTGCCTCCACAGCAATCCATCGCCATTTGACAGAGGGAGAGAGCAGGGTGTAGTCACAGGCTGATTAGAGCAGGGACAGAAAATACAATTCTGATTACAATTCTGATAACAATTGATAGAGAAGAGAGGAGGATAGAGGAGTCTTATTATTATCATATTTGGCACTACAAGTGCTTTGGGGTATCCCCCAATCTTTTGCATTAATATTTCTGGCTGTCAAAAGTCCTATTTGTCAGCAGTATCTAAAACAATTTGTAGCACCACAAGTGCGTTGGGCTCATAATGGATTCTAAGCAGTCCACATATGAGCAGAATCAGCAACCAGGTTCTGTCACCAGTCCTGATGGTAGTGTTCCAAGTACGTCATCTGGGAAAGGCGATGTCAAACTACACAGTCTTTTGAAATCAGTCAAAAAAACACACACCAATTTTTTTTTTACCGTGTTGAAGCGCAAAAGAAGTGTAACTGAGGAAAAGTTAAGTGCCGATAAAAAAAAAATTGCCAACATGCCAATCTATACATGCAGTGGCAAAGAGAGAATGAGGCCTTCACCTTTGTCTATTAGTGGCAGATCAAAAAATGTTACCGAGCCTACAAGTGGTGCACAACTACTGTTACACGTCAAAGCCGAGCTGCAAGATAACAGTAAGGCATTAGAGGATAATGTTTGCTCTGAATCACAAATGACACCAATCCCTGTGGAGAGTCCATCCAACAGTGGGATGTCTAATCGTGAGCATTCTGTTACTGTACCCATAAAGAGGGACCCTTTCAGCAGTTCTGTTGATGTGTGCCTGAACAGCCGAGTGTAGCCTGAGATACACAAATTGAGGATGCCACTTTGGAAATAGAAGAGGATGAGGGGGAGATTTGTGGAGGTGAAGAGGGCGCTAATGAGGATGTTGATAAAGATTAGGTTGTTTGTGTCAGTCCTGCACCAGTGGCAGCAGTTCTGGCACGTGACAAGAAAAAGGCCATTGTCACGCCAGGCCATAAAATCAAAAAATCCACTTCTTATGTGTGGAATTATTTCTACCCCAATCCAGACAACAACTGTATAGTCATTTGTAGTGTATGTCAAGCCACAGTCAGTCGAGGGAGGGACCTTAACCATCTTGGAACCTCGTCTATGTTACGCCATTTGACGAGAGTTCATGGCAAAGTGTTGGGAAAAGCTGAAAGTTCTTCCAAAAAAATTACATGCACTCCATCATCAGCTAGGACCCTCCGATCACTGACATCCAGACGGCTACAAAATACACCCACCACACCATCCTCATCAATATCCTCAGTAGCGCTCGGAGTTAGCCCTGCATCTCAATTATTAAGGCTGGATGACTCCTGCACTATTATTGATTCCTCTGAAGAAAGCGTTAGTCCCACTGCTGCTGCTGCTGCTGGGGGTGAATCGTCAGCCCAGAGGAAGGCCAAGAAAAAGAGCAGTCCTACATTTCAACAATTAACTGTGAAACAATCATTTGCTAGGGGAAGCAAATATGACAGCAGTCACCCAGTCGCCAAGTGGATCACAGACGCCATGGCTGCCATGTTAGTGTTAGATCTGCGTCCAATATCCACAATAAACGAAGCTGGTTTTTCACAGTTAATTGAGGTTTTGTGTCCGCGTTACAGAATTCCATCGCGACACCATTTTTCCCGTAAAGCTATTCCACAACTATACCAAAAAGTGTGTACAAATGTAGAGATTGCGCTGAAAAATGCCATTCTGCCCACTTAACCACAGATATGTGGACAAGTGGAAGTGGTCAAACCAAAGACTATATGACTGTGGCAGCCCACTAGGTTGGTCATTCACCTTCACCAGCAGGAACAGCAGCAGCATGTACACCCCTACGTAACATTTGTCACAGGCAGGCCACTCTTTGTACCACCGGCTTCACTAACAGGCATACAGCTGACAATTTGTTACGCAAACTAAGAGATGTTATTGATACATGGCTTATACCACTTCGACTCTCCCCAGGATATGTCATTTCTGATAACGCCAACAATATAGTGAGAGCATTACAGCTGGGTGATTTCCAGCACATTCCCTGTTTTGCTCACACCATCAACTTGGTGGTGCAGAGCTTCCTACGAAATAACCGTGAGGTGCAGGAGATGCTTTTGGTGGCCCGTAAGATTTCAGGCCATTTCAGGCATTCGGCCACAGCATGTAGGAGATTGCAGCAGCTCCAAGAGCAGTTTAACTTGCCCTGCCACCAACTTAAGCAGGAGGTGGTAACTAGGTGGAATTCCACCCTGTACATGCTGCAGAGGATGGAGGAACAGCGCAAAGCCATCCAAGCGTATTGCACAAGCCATGACATTGGGGAAGGAGGGGGCATGTATTTCAGTCTTGCACAGTGGGGAATTCGTTCAGTGCTGTGCAAGGTGCTGAAATCATTTGAAGTTGTGACGTGTGAAGTGAGTGCAGATTCTGCTAGTTTGAGCCAAGTCATTCCTTTAATTAGAATATTGGAAAAGCAGCTTGAGAAACTGAGGGAGGAGATGAAAGCAAGCAATTCCGCAAAGTATGTTGGCCTTGTCGATCAAGTACTTAATTCGCTTCACAATGATCCTCGAGTTATTAAGATCTTGAGCTCGGATCAGTACGTTTTGGCCACTGTGCTTGATCCAAGGTTTAAGACCTACATTGAGTCTTTGCTTCAAAATGAACGAGATGTGAACTTTTGCAAGGAGCTATTGCTCAGCAAGTTGTCCGCTGAACTGGGCCTTGGCTTGACGATGTGTCCTCCTTCAGTTTCTCAAGCAGCTGCTGCTCGTAAAAAAATTGAATTTTCCTAAAAAAAAGCAGGGAGGGCGCAGAGGGCAGACCAGAACAGTTTAACATTTGGGCTGGTTTGAAGGATGTTTCCAAAAAATGTGTGACCGTGCCCATAACTCCATCCAATATGAGTATTATCATGCAAAGGATGGTGGAGGATTACTTTCAAGAGTTAATTGATATGGAAATGTCAGACAGTCCCTTTCTTTACTGGGAAGAAAAGCAGGCCATTTGGAAACCCATGTACAAACTTGCTTTGCAATACTTAAGCTGCCCACCCTCCAGTGTGTACTCTGAACGAGTGTTCAGCACAGCAGGGAACTTAGTCAGTGATCGCCTTAGAAGGTTACTTCCCAAAAATGTGGAGAAAATTATGTTTATAAAAATGAACTACATCTTCCACGAGGAAGGCCTTCACCATCCAAGCACTGACTGTTCTCTAATGGCGGATTCAAGCGTCGATGAATTGATAGTCTGTGATGATGACGTACACACTGATGAGGGTGAGGATGAAGCTAAAGATGATGACGATAACATCTTTTTAAAACTTTCTATGTACGTGTAGGGTGCAATCTACCCCCAAAGAGGAAAGGGACTTGGGGCATTTCCATATCACGTACCGTCTTGAAAGACTGCTGTTTGGGCAATTTCTCCTTAAGGGTAGTGTATCATACACAGAGTGACCCAAAACTGTCTTTGTCCATTTCTCTTAATATTGTACAGTCTATAACGGCTGAATTTGTTGGTATTTTATACAAGTGGAGGCGGGCCTAGAGAGACAGAAACCAAACTGGCTTTCTCCATTTTAATTAATATTTACAGTCTATAACGGCTGAATTTTTTTAGTATTTTCTACAAATGTAGGGGGGCCTATAGAGACAGAAACCAAACTGCCTTTGTCCATTTCAACTAATATTGTACAGTCTATAACGGCTGAATTTTATAGTATTTTCAACAACTGGAGGGAGGCCTAGAGAGACAGAAACCAAACTGACTTTGTCCATTTCTTTACCTATTTAAGTATAAGTGTAGGGTGTAATATACACCCAAAGACGATGGCTGCATTGCCAATATTCATAGATGGAGAGGAAGACAATCTGTTTTGTGTGTAGAATTAATGAAGGCCTACCAGGAATGAAACTGTTTTTTGGATAATTTTTTAGCTTTACAATTACATTACTTATCCAAGAAACAGGTGGAGCACTACATTTGGTTATTTTAGGCCCAAAAACATTGATTTTTAATCAAAATAGCAAAAGAAAACCAAACAAAACCAAAACCAAAACACGCAAGGGCGGTTTTGCAAAACCAAAACACGAAGGTAATCCAGATAGAAAAACAAAACACGGGGGTCAGTGAGCATCTCTAATAATTACTACTCCAGGGATCTCAATTTTATTCATTACCCCAGCCCCCACATCCCAGAAATGTGAATCTGTAAGCCTCTTGGAGGAGGCCATAATATTCTGGCAACATTGCCACATAGAGGCACCATCCCTGTGTTGATTAACATGCGGCTGGCTGCAGGGCCGGTGCTAGGGTCCACGGCGCCCTAGGCATTTTTAAAAAAGCGCCCCCCCCCCCAAAAATCGCCGCCCCCCCCCCCGCAAAAATCGCCGCCCCCCCTCCTTCCTCTCCTTACCTTGTCTCACCACCGCCGCCTCTCTGCTCCGTCTCCTCCCCTCCACTCACTGACACTAGTAAGTGGAGGGGAGGAGACGGAGCAGAGAGGCGGCGGTGGTGACAAAATAGCCTCTTCCTCCCCTCCCCGTCCATCTGAATGCTGTGCGGCGGCCGTGACAGGTATGGTCAGCGGTCGCCGCACAGTTTTAAAGTATTTCTGAATTCTGTGGCGCCCTCCAGAGCCCGGCGCCCTAGGCAAGTGCCTAACCTTGCCTAATGGGAGAGCCGGGCCTGGCTGGCTGTCGCTATGGCACTTCCATTCCAGCTAGTGGTCTACACCTTGTTGTGGAAACAGGCAAAGTACAGACAATTTGAGTGTAGAGTGTGCTTCTCAGCCAAAATGGATATGCAGCAACCCATTAAAAGAAATGGAATGAGAGCCATTCACTGTCAGTTCTGAACTATTCAGAATGTAACTTTTTGCGGAGTGGGAATGAGCATGACAAGGAACACCTCTAAACCTCATTACAATAGTCTTGCTTAGTAAAATTAAATATTGCTATTGCACTGATTTGCAAAACACCCCTTAGGCTATGCAAACTGCAGCTCTTCTGCAAATGGGCCACCAGACCACCCATCATTGCCGGGCCTCATTACAGCCACATTATTTACCATGAAGATAGTTACATCCCTAGTTCCAATGTTGTATTTGAGCTGTAGAAAACAAGCATGCAGAACAATAGAAGAGGCGCTATGTACTTGTCAATACAGCTCAATAAAATTCCTTAATATACCCAGACGAAAAAGTTGTTCACAACCAAATCCTAACAGAATAAACTGAACAACAGAAGAGAAACAAATGTCCAGAAGAAATAAATAAAAAGTGGGATGGATTGAAAGATTAAACAAAACCATTTTGACATTTAAAGGTACATGGATTTACCTTAAGGATCTCTTGGTGGTTTTCAGAAGAATATAATCTTCCATCTCGCACAATGTCCTCAACTAGCTGTTCATAGTCCTCTAAAGCAAACATGAAAAGGAAAAATGTATTTTCACAAACACAAGTACATATTTTTACTAACATAAATATACAGCTTCAGCCATCTCCTGTTCTTACCATCATATGTCACATATGGCACTTGGAAACCACGGGCACTGTTGATTTCATTGCTTTTAAAGTGGACCCAGAGCTTGCGTGAACGTGCTGTGAAGGCAATTGGCCGTTCATATGTCTGACAAGTCTCATAGGTGGTGATGGAGGAAGGGGAAGCTGTATGGTAATAAGTAATAAAAAATAATTAAAATGACAGTACATGTTGGTTGCTAGATACCTGATCTTTCTGTTTGCGGCCATTAGTTATCACTCATATGCTCACTTTTTAAAGGTTCTTTGACCGCTCTCTAGCATATTGGCTAATGTGAACATTATCCATTGAAACACAATATATTTTTGTGTAATTTCCTGGATGATTTTCTTTTTTTAAATTATCTTTACATTTGATAGTAGCAAAAACAAATTCACACAAATAACATTATTTTATAAAGAGAAGTACAAGACAAAGTATTACAGAGCGAAACTGTAAACTTTGGATAAAATTACTCTTTGTTTTATAAAATCTGCCTTACTGCAATGTTTTATTTATAACTTGGGTATGTAAGGGAAGGAGGGGTGGGGAAGGAAATTAAGGGTGAGAAGGACACGGTGAAATGGGAGGTAATATTCAGCAAGTATTACCTTAGACACTTCTATAGAAGATTACAACAAGCCAGGGATAGGGTAATGGTACCAAGGTTCCCAAGTTTTGTGATATGTCTTGTTCAACAAACCAGAAATGTATTCCATACAGGAAACAAACCAGATGTGGTTGATTAGAGCATTCCAAAATGGAGCCACTATTTTTTTAATCTCTCTTTATCATGTACTTTGCTGCGTTACATATACAAAATCAGCATGACTTAATAATATGCTTCAAAGGAGCACTGATGAGTTACAAGGTATATGCATGTTAGTGATTTGTTCCATCAAATCTATGGTACCCGTACAGAATTTGCCTTTGATAGGACTGCTCCACTAAACATGGAGAACAGTGGTGGGGAGGAGTGGATGGAGAAAACAGGGAGTGGAGTGAATGAAGAATGGGGGGAAGGGGTGCATGGAGAGAACGGGGTGGGGGGCAGTGGGGAATGGGTGCTAGAGAGAACAAGGAGGGGGGGTTCAGGAGGCTGGGGTTGGATAGAAGAAGGGATTTTCATTGTGGTACATAAATATTTGGTACATAAATACTCAAATATAATGAGCAATTAAATATGATTATATAAAAAAAAAATCAATCAGTATTCAAAAGGTGGTGATGTTTTTATTAGCAATTATAGTTTCAATTAAATGTTGGGGAAATTTGTAGGCTACTAATTTGATTTGGGGGCTGGTGGAGTAAATAAACATTTTTATTAAAAAATGGAAATGTTATTCATTTAATGTCAGGGCTGGTGGAGGGGATATATTTGTTTATTATATGGGAATGCTATTAATTTAATGTCCGGGGTGGGGGGGATAGATCTTCATAATAAATGGGAATACTATTAATTTAATATCGAGGCTGGTTGGGAGGAAGGTGGCTTATTAAACGTAAACACTATTAATTTAATGTCAGGCTGGTTAGAGGAAGAAAGTATAATTATTCCCTCTTGCCCAGACTCCAAAATATCTAGACACGGCTCTGGTCAAAAATACGTGGACATACCTTCTAAGTGCTGTTATTGTTAAATGGCAACGTCTATGAGCAACAACAGCTCATCTGCGAAGTGCTAAGTCACACAAGCTCACAGAAAGGGATTTTTGAGTCCTGAAGTGCATGGCGTGTAAAAATCACTACTGTGTTCCAATCTGCTTCTGAAGGCAATGTTAGCACAAGAACTTTTCGTCGGGAGCTTAATCGATTGGCTCTCCATGTCTGATCAGCCATATACAAGCCTCAGATCACTATACAAAATGGCAAACGTAGACTGTAGATGTGTAAAGCACACCGCCATTGGACTCCGGAGCAGTGGAAACGTTCTCTGGAGTGACGACTCGCGCTTCACCATTTGGCAGTCGGACGGATGAATCTAGGTTTTGTGAATGCCAGGAGAACGCTTCCTACCTGATTTCATACTGCCAACTCTAAAATTTGGTGGTTGGAGGAATAATAGTTTGCGGCTGTTTTTCATGGTTTAGCCTGAGCCCCTTAGTTCTACTGAAGGTAAATCTTAATGCTACAATATATAGCAACATTCTAGAGAATTGTATGCTTCCAGCTTTGTGGTAACAGTTTGAGAAAGGACCTTTCCTGTTTCAGCATGACAATGCCCCCATGCACAAAGCGAGGTCCATCAAAAAACGTTTTACCTAGTTTGATGTGGAATAAATTGAATGGCCTGCACAGAGCCCGGACTGCAACCCTATCAAACATTTTTGGGATGAATTAGAATGCGGGTTGCCAGACAAGCCTTATTGCTCAACATCAGTGCCTGACCTCATTAATGCTGCTGCGGCTGCGACGATGGATGTGAATGCATGCAGCCATGTTCCAAAATCTAGTGGAAAACCTTACTAGGATAGTTGAGGCTGTTATAGCAGCAAAGAAGGGACCAATTCCATATTACTGCACATGCCTTTGGAATGAGATGTTCAATAAGCACATATGGATGTGATGCTTAAGTATCTCCGTACTTTTGGTCATGTAGTAAAATATAATATAGATTGTTCCCTTACTTATATATATATATATATATATATATATATATATATATATAGATATATATATATATAGATATATATATATATATAGATAACAAAATACAATAGATAGTACAGCGCGTAACTCTGAGCAGACAAATAAGTAAAAGTCACTTTAGATAAACGATAGTCCTATGTTCAGGCGGCTGCCAAATCCCCACAAGGCCAGATGGTGAACTGGATAAAATCTAAAACAAAATAAGCGGGAGGGGGCGCCACATAGTATAATACTGTATGTAACAATACAGGCTGATGTACCAAGTAGTAGAAATAAAGATCACCACGTGGGTACAGACACACAGGTTGACGTGAATCAATAGAAATAGGTGCACTCTGGAGTACCAGCACCAAGCAAATATAATATGCGTACCAGATATAAAATCTTTAAGGCTTATCTGTTAGTATCCTGCATCATCAAGAGCTCAGGTTTTCCTTCAAGTCAGTATTGCCTCACACAGCGATAGGGGTACAGAGCTGGCACTTCATATGTTCTCAGTAGTAACCAGAATTGCAAGATGAAAAACTCACATAGTGTGATACTGTATATCCACACATTTATTTTATAAAACAATATAGATTTACACTTACATAAAATACTTTGAAAAAGAGCTTATCAGGGTATCTTTAAAAAAGCCAGACCATTAGAAGCATCGATTGAGGCTCACCAACATACTGCTGGACTCAGTAGGCTCATCAACAAGCAGTCCTCAACGCGTTTCATCTCATATAATAAAGACTTCCTCCTGATGAAGTCTTTATTATATGAGACGAAACGCGTTGAGGACTGCTTGTTGATGAGCCTACTGAGTCCAGCAGTATGTTGGTGAGCCTCAATCGATGCTTCTAATGGTTTGGCTTTTTTAAAGATACCCTGATAAGCTCTTTTTCAAAGTATTTTATGTAAGTGTAAATCTATATTGTTTTATAAAATAAATGTGTGGATATACAGTATCACACTATGTGAGTTTTTCATCTTGCAATTCTGGTTACTACTGAGAACATATGAAGTGCCAGCTCTGTACCCCTATCGCTGTGTGAGGCAATACTGACTTGAAGGAAAACCTGAGCTCTTGATGATGCAGGATACTAACAGATAAGCCTTAAAGATTTTATATCTGGTACGCATATTATATTTGCTTGGTGCTGGTACTCCAGAGTGCACCTATTTCTATTGATTCACTTCAACCTGTGTGTCTGTACCCACGTGGTGATCTTTATTTCTACTACTTGGCACATCAGCCTGTATTGTTACATACAGTATTATACTATGTGGCGCCCCCTCCCGCTTATTTTGTTTTATATATATATATATATATATATATATATATATATATATATATATATATATATATATATTAGAAGAGACTCCTCAAATTAACTCAAACTGAGAGAATATATATATATATATATATATATATATATATATATATATATATATATATATATATATTCTCTCAGTTTGAGTTCATTTAAGGAGTCTCCGTGAATGTGTTTGAGATTGTAAAAATCTATGTATCTGTAAGTAAGTATTGATAATGCTGTGTTTAGGGGATATGTGATATTTCATGTATTTCATAGAAAGAGGATGGGTCAAATTATCCTAAAATATACACAAAATGAGAAATTCCTCTACTAGGCTACAATAATGCAATTTTTGTTGAAAATAAAGATGGGATCAATGATTCTCAGAGTAAAAGGGGAGTGGTATTCCGCTAGATTTATTTGGCTGGTAGCCTTTTCCAAGGTAGATAGAGTGAATTGGATGGTAGGTATCATGTTGGTTGGGACTTGCCTGTGAAATTTTACCAGCCAAGTTTAAAAACTTCGATCACCATCTGATAAAAAGTAGCTTTAATATTCACCCATTTTTTAAAGCCAGGTTTAGAATGTCAAGAAGTTATATGACTCATTTGGGCCACATAAATATCATTTTGAAAAATTGGAAGACCTAGACCGACTTTTGTAATTGGCTTTGCTAATGTTGCACTCCTAACCCTAGATTTTTTCCCTCCCCAATCATACTGCATTGTGATTGTAACTTAGCCAAAGCTTGATGGAGGACATGATTTCAGAATGTCTGGAATAAATACAGTAAGGTCTAAGTTAGATGTTAATTTTGACTGTATTTATCTTAGAAACCACAAAATGAATAACGAATTATATTTAGCCAATTATTTTTGGATAGCGTGCAGGATGGTAGTATAGTTTGGTTGCTATAATTGTGCATATTCCCTAGTAATAGAAACTCCAAAAACGAAATTGCAAAGGGATGCCACAGGAATTTGAATTTTTTATTCCAACACTGCTGATATCTGTTGAGGTGTATGAAGCGCAAGGGCTTCTGATTTTGAATCGCTTTTTTATTTTTCGAGTGAAACACACATAAAAAAAGAGATTTTGTATTGCTATGATTTAAATCGAATTCTCTTATTATTTTGGTTTGCTCCAATTCTGGAAGCCAGAGGCTTCACCCTACAGAGGGTGAAAATGAATGAAGATAAAGGGTACCCTTGTTTTTTGCCATTGCTGAAAATAAACAGTTCTGAATTTAAGTAATTTACCTTGACTATTGAAGAGGGATTATAATATATACACTTGAATTCCTTTAATTGAATGCTTTATCTGCATCTAATGCCAAAATGACATTAGGGGCTAGATTTACTAAGCTGCGGGTTTGAAAAAGTGGGGATGTTGCCTATAGCAACCAATCAGATTCTAGCTTTCATTTATATAGTACCATCTACAAAATGACAGCTAGAATCTAATTGGTTGCTATAGGCAACATCCCCACTTTTTCAAACCCGCAGCTTAGTAAATCTAGCCCTAGGAGTTTGGCTTTGTTAATTTGATGAATGAGAATTTTTATTCTCCTGGTGTTGTCTGAGACTTGTCTTGTTGGGACGAAGCCCCACTCAATCAGAGTGGCATAAATATTGTTACGTTTATTTACCAGTACCATTGCAAGCAGCTTAAGTGCATTATCTTCAATGTAGAATGACAAATATTTTTCTCTGTATCTCCAGTTCGGAAAGTGGTAGCAACATCTAAACTTAGTATAGTGAAGATCTGCATACAATACAATAGTATCATGCAAAATGCTTAATCGAGATAATCCTGTAATTAGAGCAACTGGTTGGGTCTTTAGTAGGTTCTGTGATTACAATTATTCTGGAGTTGAATCTGGGTGGAACTGATTTACACCATACTTGCCAACTCACCTGGAATGTCCGGGAGACTCCCACATTTTGAGAGAGTCTCCCGGACTCCCGGGAGAGTGTGGCAATCTCCCGAATTCTGCCCACTTCATTAGGAAGTGCCCACCTCCTAGTGAAGTGGGCAGAATTAGGTCCTAAACGCCGCGATTCACAGTTTGGCCCCACCCCCACTGTTAAATGGCGCATTTGCGTCATTACATCACAGAGGGCGGGGCCAAAATGACACGATTTTTGGCGCCCCGCTCCCTCACACCCACCTCCACCTGCAGGCTCCCGGAAGAGAGCTGAAGAAAGTTGTTAAGTATGATTTACATGTAATATATCATTACAAATCCTGAGGGATTAAACATATTATTAATTGTTCTTCGATCATATATTAATCTTTCTTTGTTATCTCTCGCTGCATTAATAGCTTGTGAGGCTCTTTTTGGTCTTTGCCAAAATCGAGACAGTATGCATGTGAACAGTGGTGGAATTGGGGGTGTATACGGTGGTAAACAATACCGCCACTTCTCCTACTGCCTGCATTGTAAAACTATCAAATTCCATTCACTTACACTCCCAGTACCTTTTTCATACTGTCACTTCTAAATTTTCACTTTGACTACTGCATGTGAGTACACTATATGGACAAAGGTATTTGGCCCCACGTGTTAATTATTAAATTGAGATGTTTCAAACAGACCCGTTGCCAGAGGTGTATAAAATCAAGCACCTAGCCATGCAGTCTCCATTTGCAAACATTTGTGATACAAAATGGGTCGTTCTGAAAAGCTCTGTGAGTTCAAGCATGGGACTGTGATAGGATGCCACCTTTGCAATAAGATAGTTTGTGGAATTTCCAGTAGGGATGACATTTCACGGTCAACTGTAAGTGAAATTATTAGAAAGTGGAAGTGTTTAGGAAAAACAGCAACTCAGCCACGAAGCGGAAGACCACATAAAATCACAGAACGGGGTCAACAACTGCTAAGGCGCATGATGTGTATGATGTGTAAAAATCGCCATTTCTCTGCTGATTCCATAGCTGAAGAGTTCTGAACTTCCACTGGCATTAATGTAAGCCCACAAACTGTGCGGTGGGAGCTAAATGGAATGGGTTTCCTTGGCCAAACAGCTGCATGCAAGCCTCACATCACCAAGACCAATACCAAGCGTCAGATGGAGTGATGTAAATCACACCGACACTGGACTGTGGAGCAGTGAAAATGTTTTCCGTGGAGTGACAAATCACACTTCTCTGTTTGACAGTCAGATGGGCGAGTCTGGGTTTGACGGATGCCAGGAGAACGTTACCTGCCTGACTGCATTATGCCAACTGTGAAGTTTGGTGGAGAAGAGATAATGGTATGGGGCTGTTTTTCAGGGTTTGGGCTAAGCCCCTTATCTCCAGTGAAGGGCAATCTTAATGCTTCACCATACAAAGTCATTTTGGACAATGCTATGCTTCCAACTTTCTGGTAACAGTTTGGGGAAGGCCCTTTTCTATTCCAACATGACTGTGCACAAAGGTAGGACTACAAAGACATGGTTTGATGAGTTTGGTGTGGAAGAACTTGACTGGCCCACCTAAAGCCCTGACCTCAACCCTATTGAACACCTTTGGGATGAACTGGAACGGAGATAGCCAGTCAGCCCTTCTTGTCCAACATCAGTGCCTGACCTCATAATGCTCTACAGAATCAATGGGCTCAAATTCCCACAGAAACACTCCAACATCTTGTGGAAATCCTTCCAAGAAGAGTGGAAGCTGTTATCACTGCAAAAGGGGGACCAACTCCATATTAAAGTCTATGTATTTGAATACAATGTCATTACAGTCCCTGATGGTCAAGCATCTGAATACTTTTGTGTATATTAAATACAGCTTTATTGCAGTATCAAACACAATCATGAAGCTTTATAAAATGTATATAACATCTTGTCAACATATAACAAAATTCCTTCGATTATATAAAGCTGTGTTCCTTTATGACAAACAGTGCCCTAAAAGGAACCAGCCCTGAGTTTCAACAGCATCACTAGTGGAGATACTTTTCTAAGAGGGACAATGGGAGTCTGGAAAAGGCTGTCATGTAATATTGAGTATAATAATAAGGAGGTTATGGCTGGTTGTACCATATGTGACTTCTGTAACCTCTATTGCTGAACCTGTAGAGGAATGGGAAAATTGCCCTACTGGGGCTTAGTACAGTCATGACCAAAAGTTTTGAGAATGACACAATAATTATTTTTCACAAAGTCTGTTGCCTCAGTTTTTATGATGGCAATTTGCATACACTCCAGAATGTCATAAAGAGTGATCAGATGAATTGCAATTAATTTCAAAGTCCCTTGCCCTTTGCCATGACATCTCAAAAACATTTCCACTGCATTTAAGCCCTGCCAGCTGACATCATCAGTGATTCTCTCATTAACACAGGTGAGAGTGTTACAGAGTAACACAGTTGATGAGGTTGAATAAAAACACTAGTCCATCAAATTCAACCTATATTGGATCTCCTGCGATCCCTCACTTATATTTGAAATTGATCCAAATTAAGCAACCGCCAATCTGTTTCAATCGGGCAAAATCGATCCATACTCAATATAGCAGTCCTATTTTTTTCCCTATATCCACTACTATCCTTCATTTTACTTAATGGTCGAATTTCTGGAGATACTTTTCCACTAAAAATTTGTCTAACCGTTTCTTAAACATATCTTCGGAATCTGCCATCACAACCTTCCCTGGCAGTGAACTCCATATCTTGACTGCCCTTACTGCAAAGAATTCCTTCCTTTGCTGGTTGTGAAACTTCCTCTACTCTAACCTTAGGGGGTGACCACGTGTCCTATGTAAAAAGTTCTCCTGAAAGTTCTCTGTATTGACCTTTAATGTATTTGTACATAGTAATCATTTCTCCTCTTAGGCACCTCTTTTCTAAAGTAAACATACCTAAACTGGCTAACCTCATATCTTAATGACTCCATACCCTTTATCAATTTTGTCGCCATTCTCTGAAACCTTTCTAGCTCCAAAATATCTTTTTTATAGCGTTGTGCCCAGAACTGTACTCCATATTCAAGACAATTTATACAGTGGCAAAATTACACTGTCTTCCATTGTATCCATGGGGCGTAGATACAATGGAAGACAGTGTAATTTTGCCACTACTTTATTTGCCCTTGCAGCTGCTGTTTGACATTGAGCACTATTGCAAAGTTTACTGTCTACAAGCACTCCCAAATCCTTTTCCTTTATACATTCCCCTAAATGAATACCATTTAATTTATAGGTTGCGTGCTTGTTTTTGATCCCAAAATGCATAACCTTACATTTAACTATGTTAAACCTCATATTCCATTTGGCCTCCCAATCCTCCAGTTTATTTAAATCCCTTTGTAGAGAAGCTACATCTTGCTCTGATTTTATTACCTTACAGAGTTTAGTGGCATCTGCAAAAATGGAAACTTTGCTCTCTAAATCATCACCAAGGTCATTAATAAATATATTAAAAAGTAGTGTCCCCAGCACGGAACCTTGAGGTACTCCACTTAAGACTTTTAACCAATTACAAAATGTTCCATTTATCACAACTCTCCATTCCCCATTCTCTAACCAATTTTCGATCCAAGTACAAATGTTGTTTCCTAGAACCAGTTCCCTTATTTTGTAAACCAACCTCTTGTGTGGCACTATATCAAAGGCCTTTGCAAAATCTAAGTAGACCACATCTACTGTGTTGCCCTGGTCTAAGTTCCCACTAACTTCCTCGTAGAAAATAATTCGATTAGTTTGACATGATCTATACCTCACAAATCCATGCTGATTCCGACTAATAATCTTATTGCGCACAGAGTAATCCTGAATACTATCCCTTAATATACTTTTCAGCAGTTTCCCCACTATTAATATCAGGCTTACAGGTCTATAATTCCCTGGTTGTGATCTCGTCCCCTTTTTAAACAATGGCACCACATCTGCTATTCGCCAAACCCTTGGTTCTGAGCCTGTTGATAAGGACAAGGCTGGAGATCACTCTGTCATGCTGATTGAGTTAGATTAAGAGACTGGTAGCTTTAAAAGGAGGGTGGTGCTTGAAATCATTGTTGTTCATCTGTTAACCGTGGTTACCTGCAAGAAAACATGTGCAGTCATCATTGCTTTGCACAAAAAGGGCTTCACAGGCAAGGATATTGCTGCTAGTAAGAATGCACCTAAATCAACCATTTATCGAATCATCAAGAATTTCAAGGAGAGAGGTTCAATAGTTGTGAAGAAGGCTTCAGGGTGCCTAAGATCGTACATCAAGCGCCAGGACCGTCTCCTAAAGTTGACTCAGCTGTTGGATCCGGGCACCACCAGTCCAGAGCGTGCTCAGGAATGGCAGCAGGCAGGTGTAAGTGCATCTGCACACACAGTGAGGCAAAGACTTTTGAAGGATGGCTTGGTGTCAAGAAGGCCATCAAAGAAGCCACTTCTCTCCAGGAAAAACATCAGGGACAAACTGATATTCTGAAAAAGGTACAGGGATTGGACTTCTGAGGACTGGGGTAAAGTTATTTTCTCTGATGAATCCCCTTTCAGATTGTTTGAGGCATCTGGAAAAACGTTTGTCCAGAGAAGGAAAGGTGAGCGCTTCCATCAGTCCTATGTTATGCCAACCATTAATGTGTGGGGTTGCTTTTCAGCCAAGAGAGTGTGCTCACTCACAATTTTGCTTAAGAACACAGCCATGAGTAAAGAATGTTACCAAAACATCCCCCAAGAGCAACTTATCCCAACCATCTAAGAACAGTTTGGTGACAAACAATGCTTTTACCAGCATGATGGAACAGCTTGCCAAAAGGCAAAAGTGATAACTAAGTGGCTCGGGGATAAAAACATCAAAATTTTTGGTCCATAACCAGGAAACTCCCCAGACCTTAATCCCATTGAGAACTTGTGGTCAATCCTCAAGAGCCGGGTGGACAAACAAAACCCACAAATTCTGCCAAACTCCAAGCATTGAATAGGCAAGAATGGGCGGCCATTAGTCAGGGTGTGGCCCAGAAGTTGCTTGACAGCATTTCACGGTGAATTGCAGAGGTCTTAAAAAAGAAGGGCCAACACTGCAAATGTTGACTCTTTGCATAAACTTAATGTGATTGTCAATAAAAGCCTTTGACACTTATGAAATGCTTGTAATTTTATTTCAGTATTCCATAGCAAAATATTACAAAAATGTCTAAAAACACTGAAGCAGCAAACTTTGTGAAAAACAATACTTGTGTCATTCTCAAAACTTTTGGCCGTGACTCTACATGCACCGATGGGCTGCTGCAATTGCTCTATGGCCACCCGTTACTTGCAGGATTCTGCTGCTACAGCCCCTGGCATGTTGTTAGCCAGCTGAATATGTTTGTCACAGGGTGGTTTGACCCAGCGGGCCAATAGTAGGAAAGCCTGCGCCTTGTTATTGGTTTGCACCATCTCACCCCCCCCCCCCCCCCCCCCCCGTTGAAAATTGCAGCCCCAGAAAATATACTTTTAGTATGCAGTTCCTGGGGCGCAGCTAATGGAAACTAGTATGCCAGTAAAGTTTAACATAAACTGGGTGTAAACCTTTTTCAACCTCTGTCTGACAAAAGGCCCTTAGTCTGAATTTTTCTTACAATCCCCCATGAATACTAACCACTTATTTGCTGAAAGCCCATAAAACTATGGGGTGACTGCCCAAACCCTATTATTTTAAGTAAATTGTGCTAGGTGTTACACTACAGTGACTGAAATAACCAAGAATATACATATAGGCTAAAATGAGATGTGCAAACATTTTGAGAAATCAGTTTTTGAACTATGACACATACCTTTTACCATTGGCTTACTTTGACAGATTTTAAACAATGCATCTAAAGACCTAGGTTAGCTAAAACAAATGTGGCTAGATAGCAAGTGGTAATGGATTAACATTGAGAAGTCACAATACTCAAAATATTAATAAAGAAAAACATGTACTTCATTAATGAGTTTGTAAATATTGAAGGAGTATATTGCTATATTTGCATCAAAGTCCATTCAGATATTTTGCACTATGCAAATTATTTTCCATACAATATCCCTTATTTACCATTCTTGCGCATAACCAGCAGGTCCCCACACTCGTCTTCAGAGGGCAGGAAAATCTCAGGTACCACTAGCAGAATTTTACGCTTCGGGGGAGGACTGATATTCCAGGTACACTCCACACTGGAAGGGTAGTTCCCTGGGTAATTTGGTGATTCTAGAAAACCAGTGTAATCCCCTAGTTCCCCTCCACAGTGTCTGTCTGAAAAAGAGAGGTAAGGTTGAAACAGTTTTACAAGGAATATTTTTATCTACTGTACATGAAAACCTGGAAAATAATTTATTTTTCTAAGGTAGATGCATATAAGTTTGTAGGAACCAAAGTATCAATTTGTATGAAAACAGAGCTAACTTATTAATATGGATGACTATCAGCAAACATTGTAAACTAAGGTGAGTGAGAATGACTGAAACCATGTACAAGTTCTAGGATGCAAAGAAAATTACAAACTTTCTATTGCAAACTATGCTACATATCTAATATCTGGGGCTAATACTTTGATATATATATAATTTATTTAAAGGTTGTTTAAGTAATATTTACATTTAAGTGAATGACAGCAACATCTGTCAAATCATGTCCTGTTTGGACTTTATTATTCAACTGACACCATTGGGGTATGGTTAACAAGGTAATGCACGACCCCAACTTTCTACTACTTTGGATATGGTATGTCTAATACTCGTTTTATACTTGTTTAGAGTTCCACATTAAACTGGTCAGACATGAGCTAGAGTAGCTGTTGATCATCAAATACAATATGATAGGCAACATAGTCACACACAGGACAATCACAATTTTACAGTCCAGTTGTTCATGGTCAGGAGGAACGATTACGTGGCATCAATTGTAAAATGATACATTAAATGCACACATGTTGATTTTCCATGTATTACATTCAATATTACATTTCCAGCACTTATTGTGTATTACATTGCTGAATTTGTTAGTAGACATATTGAAATCCTGCTCTCCTTTGTATGAAATTTGACAATAAGTTTTCAAAGTGCAGTTTAAAGATAAGGATACGTGAGAAACAAATCCAAATTAGTAATGAAGTTTGAAACCCAATATTTTCCCTTCTTTGTGTTAAGCAAAAAATATCTTGTAGGACTATTCAAGCTTGATTAGGTACCAAATACTTGAGAGACATGCAATGCTTGCAATTCTGTATTTACACTCCCTTCCCCAACATCTCCTCTGCTGAGTTACATCTCCTTTTAATCCACCCCCATGACCTTCTTGCTGTCCCGCTATGTCCCCTCACTCTTGCACTGGGCGATACTGGTGGAGCCATCGAAGTCCGTGCTGGAGTTTCCAGGACATGCGATGCAAAAGTTCTGCCGGAATTCGGGCTGATAAAAGCCAATCATGCATCGAATACAACGGTGTAGAGTTGTGTTATAGTAATGGCCTGGAGAGCACTGAACTGAAGGAGAGAAGAAAAATTGTGGCATTGAACAATTTCAGAAATACTAATGGTTTGAGAAAACAATAGAAAGAATGCTCTTTCTACTGTGAAAGGGAGCATTATGTTGGTAACATGAGCAAAGAACATAAAACATGGGAAATTTGGAAAAGGAAAATATTGGATATTAAATTGAGAACATAATGTTGCTACATGTTACAAGAAATCAGAAAATAGCTTAGATTAATAATGCAATAACTTTGGATGTCAACTTTTAAGATGGGGTAGTTCTACTTGTGTCAAATAGGACAACAAACATGTGCAAGACAATAAATAAAATTATATTTTGATGTGTTACCCTTAGTTTCACAGTCTTGAAAAGATATGGCTCCATCCTGTCTGGTGCTCAATCCCCCTCCACATGAGATACATTGTGTTCGCCCAATATCTGGTTGGAACATGCCACGTGGGCATAACTGGCATGGTTTATACCCATCTATGGAGAACTGTCCTGAAGGACAATGACCTGTAAAGAATAGATTGATAGTTTTTACTGTCGTGTCATTCTTAGAAGTTTTCAATTAGGTCCTATAAGAAAATATTGTCATATGTAGAGACCTCGGGCCTGATTCATGTTCGGACGCAACCTGCGTTTTAAAAAAGAACATGGAACTTGAGCATAGTTTCGATCGTAATCAAATCCAAGCGGATATCAAGATACATGAATCTGGGTGGAAGTGCACTCTGCCTAAACTTTAATTGCCGTATGTAGACAGACAGAACAGACTGCAGTATACGCACAAGAACACATAACAAACATTTAATTATTGAATTAATTGACTGAGGATCTGGCCATACCCAGGCCTGATTATGTTCCTTTACATGTAGGTGAAAGGACAGGTACAGGTGGTGATAGACTAGCAGAGGAGACCAGGCAGGAACTGGATTGCTGAACCCGGAATGCTGACTGCACTGTCTGAGCTGGACCAAAAGAAAGACTGCTGGGAACCAGGTTGGCATTAGGCAACAGGTAAGGCCTCCAGGCAGTTCTTTCATAGTGGTTGTTGTTTCCTGATTGGAGACTGTGGTCGCCTGGGCTGTAGCAGTACACTGAGCCGCTAAGATGGATCAGGTGATGATCCAACATGGCAGCTCCTAGGACCTGGTTTTGGAGAGAAACCTGAAGTGGAGGCTGCTATCCCTTGATTAGCTGAGAGGAATCATGTGACCAAATCCAAGATGGTAAAGCCCATACACTGATTTTGGAGGGATTTCTGGAGTGGAGATAGACTGGACAGCATCTTGCAGAGAGATCTGAAACCAGCAGAGCCTAGGGATTGCAGGGACAGCTTGAAGAGGTAAATAACAGGACCTGAGAGCCTGGCGTGTGACATATGATCATTAATAAAAATATGGCTTTTCTAAAAATATTTTTTTATTTTTACATAAATCATGATGCTTTTAATGCATAATTTACATACAATGCACTTATATAGTCAATCTTCCTTGCATAAACATTTTCTTTGCTATCTAGTGGCATGCATACAAGTAGTTTTTAATACAAAGACTATGTAGTGACAGTCATCTCTATCAGTCAGCACTTACACCTGCCCTGTAGCTGGTGCAAATGATATGGCTAAAAAAATGTACTTTCGAGAAACACTGGGCTGTCCTTACTGTACATTACCTACATAAAATCACAATAATAATCATATCATAAACCCCTTTTCTCCTTGTTCCTGTGACGGTTACTCCTAGTGACTTTTGCATCAAATACCTGCGGTTCTTGTTACCTTGGCTAGCGGGCAAACAGTACCAGAGGACTCTCTTTGAATACACGGGTGTTTAAAACAGTTCACATGTGGGCAGACTCTAGTACAGTGCACTGTAGTGCAAACTAAATTGAAATATTAGGCACTAGGCTGTCTCAATTTGAAACAAAAATAAACTTTAATATATCTCCTCTTCACAGATCAGCATAATGGTTGCAAATGTTATATATTTAGACACCTTTTCCTACACATTTTCTTCAGTAGATGTGATTGCTATCTTCTCTAATCACACTACTGCATAGTACTTAGAGACTCACAGCATGTTACATAGCAATCTCTGCTGCTGGGAGTAGTTGTTCCACAGTCACAGACCACAGGTGCATCCCACAGGCTCTACAAAATATTTAATCTCACCCAGTCGTTGACATGCAGACAGACAATTACATATTTTCAGGACCTACAGCCCACTCTCCAGTACTCCTCTGCCATGCAGACTCCATACCAGCTACACTTCCCAATTAGCTGTGCTGCACCCACCAGGTATGGGGATCATTCCAAAAGGGCTACTACACAAGGTAGCTGGTAGAAGGAGCTCTCAGACTCTCCCTGCCTTTCTCCCAATAGTGCCAACCTGTGTCTACTGTGTCAATGTTATTCCTGGGGTATCCCTGCTGGTTCCTTGCTGTAACCCTTCAACTGCTGGGGCTCTCTCCCTCTTTCTCATGGAACTGGAACCATGGCAGCCACCATGAACCTGCTTCTAATGTATTGGCTCTGTGGAGTACCATCTTTGGTGCTTACTTGTAGTCGGGGGGGGGGTCATAAATCTGCCTCCCCCTGTTTTCTGGCCTCTATGAGCCCTTCTAATTATGGGGTACTCTTACCCTAATTAAGGGGTACTGTTCTTACCCCTCCAGGGGCTATTTAAAACTGGTGCCTCTTGTCATTAGTCGTGCACCCTCCTTCTCAAGCACCAGGGGACCTCCTGCTCACCTGTCACGGTAACACGGCAATATGGCCGCCGTCGCTAAATCGTGTGGAAACCAGAGTCTTTATAGACTCTGGTCTAACAAGTGAGATACCTATAGCCGGCAATGGTGCTTTTGCCTTACACCACTAAGCTCTGCCCACCCAGTAACGCTGCTGTCCATGTCACTGACAACCTACTATGTGAAGCACTAGCCTCACTATGCTGAACATTCCCCCCAGTGACTTGTCTGCTGTCACTGGGGAGAGCTTAACTCGGATAACGTTACAGGCGTTACATTCCACACTTCAAGTTGTAGGCAATCGTGTCATTTGTGTGTCAACATGAAGTGCATGCAATTGCATGCATTGGCGTTATGTCAGTTTATGAGCATACGCAGAGCGCAAGATACGGCATTTCACGCAAGATACGGCAAGCAAAGGGACATATGTCTGAACTTGAATCAGGCCCCACATGTTTATTGTATTCATACATTTAAAAGGTTACATTCCACTGAATTTAATATTGATATTGATATACGTAATGTTTTAATAGAAGTATGATCATATATTTTCTCCCTCTTAGTACTTAGCTTACTTTTACATATTTGTTACTTAATATTTGCATGGTGTTCTTTGATATTCATAACACTTCAGAATAAGGCATTTTGAATATGTGTCACCATATATATAGCAGGCTGTTTTACATGTTCACCTTGACATTGTATATCAGTAATTATGTTGACAAACATATATGGATAATGGACATAGATTTTTATGCAATATGTCACAGCTGTTGCACGTGTTTTGTAGTTTTTGAAATATATTTCAAGTAAAAGAAGATCCCAACTCTAAAGTCCTACAGAGTTTAGCCCAAAAAATGCCTCATGAAATACATTTACTTTAAAAAGGATGAGAATCTATTACATGGTGTGGGGAAAAAAGTTTAGTTTGTGGATATGTAATTAAGCATTACAAATGCCTTCACAGTAAATGAACAAACAGATGCAAAAATTACCATGCAGTCTCATTGGTTTAGATGGAAAGTTAAAGGAAAGGACATACACCTATGTGTCTATTTCATCTACTGAACTCTTCAAGTTAATTATATAGTAGATAGATGTTTTTTTTACAAATCTCACCAGTACAAGCTGAGATACTGGTAGCTCCTGTTGGACCTGCAGGTTCAGCTCCCGGGCACAAGTCACATAACAGTTGACCCTCTTTCTCTTGGTAGGTACCCTGAGGACATGTTTGACACTGATCCGTTTGCCCATGGTAATATGTGCCAGGGGAGCAGCTGGCTGAGAGACAGGAAGACAGGATACTGAGACAACTAAGAAAGAGACATTTTCAAGGAGTAAACACAAGAAAGATGTAGCACTGGTATTGGAGTGGAAAGGTACGAGAAAGCTTTCTGAAAGGCATTAATACGAAGACAATAGCCAAAATGTGAGTCAACTAGTGTGTGCACATAAAAGAAAGCATAATTGAAATAGCATATGACAGTCTCAGTAAATAAGGCAATCATTACCCATCCTTACCACATCTGCCCCACATGCGTTGCTGACCTGGAGAACAGTTTTCACCTCTCTCTGTTCCTGTTACTCCCTTCTGGGCTACCTCATACTCCACAGATGCTAAGCGGATTACAAATCGCTCCTGATTAATAGACTTTCTCAAAGACTTCAATATGGATTTTATCTTGCGTTCCAGACGCTGGCGGAGACATGTTAGCCCACAGCTCGCTGGGAAAAAAAGGGAATTATGTGACACAGTCTCTTCTTCTTTTTAAAATAGAAGTTCAAGAACCTCATACAGTATTTAGAGTCACTGTAACGATCTCTATTACTTTTGGTTGCTCTTTACACATGTATTCTGTCACATAGATACAGGGCCTGATCAACCACTAGGCTGACCAGGCTGCAGCCTGGGGCGCTGAGTCCTGGGGGGCGCAGCGCGGCACACTAGCAAGCTGTTTTTTTTTATTTTTTGTTTTTTTCTTCAAATGCCGGCGATCGGCTTCTTTCTCCTCTGATGGGGCCGCCCCTGTCCACAAGGGGGCGGTCCCGCATGTTCCTATACCAATCACGCAGCTAACAGCATCTCATGCTGTTAGCTGTTAGTTTCTGCTGTTAGTCAGTGTATTGCTTAGTGTGGTCACGTGAGATCTCACATCTCACGTGACCACACTAATCACAGAGCGCGCGCCTGCAGTGACAGTGCAGCTAACAGCGTCAGAGGCTGTTAGCTGCGTGTGAAGATGACAGAAGCGCCGGCTGGTGAGAGGAGGAACAGAAGACAGCAAGGTAAGTGCAGCTTGTTAAATATCAGGGGGGGGGGGGGGGAGACACATCGGATGTGGAGGGGGGGAGATGACTGGGGGGACTAATGAACTGGCTAATGTGGCTAACGAGGGGGGTCTTATAAATTGGATATGGGGGGGATTAATGAACTGGCTAGTATGGATTGGATAGGGGGGATTAATGGAGTGAAAATGGGGAGGTAATGAACTGGTTAGAGGGGGTGCTTATGAATTGGATAGGGGGGCTTATGAATTGGATGGAGCGGGTTAATGAAATGGCCAGGGGAGGGGATTAATGAAGTGAAAATGGGGAGGTAATGAACTGGCTAGAGGGGGGTTAATGAATTGGATAGGGGGGATTAATGAAATGCCAATAGGGAAGTAATGAACTGGCTACAAGGGGGGGTAATGAATTGGATAGGAGGGACATACACTGTCTGTTGCGGGTCGATAGGGGGGATGAATTTGCTGGTGGCGGAGGTGATGAAATAGCTTGTGGGGGAAGGATCTCTGTATTGTGTGGCGGTGATGTGGATGCTGACTGTGGTTTCAGCGGTCACTAGAATACTAAATACTAGATAGACAGGGCTGGTAAATGTTACTATATGAGTGTAAATAAATTTCATATATTTTATTGTCTATGTCTGTACTAGGGGGTTGTTTTGTATCATTCAGGGTTTGTTAAAATTTGGCACTATAATACAATTTTTGCACATTTTAAATACAGGACTCCCAAGTTTTCAGAAGCCAGGCAACGGACAACGCTCCAAGAACAAGCAAAAGAAAACACCAGGTAGTCTACGCTGCAAGATCAGGTAAGAGAGGAAGTGCATAATGAAGTATGTTTTATGTATTAATTAATGTTTTACAATTTTGTTTACATATATCTATATATATATATATATATATATATATATATATATATATATATATTTATTTACCCACACATTGGGGGGGGGGGGGGGGGGGGGGGGGCGGTAACCAGTGTAGTAGCCTAGGGCGGCTGTGACCCTTAATGGGGCCCTGCATAGATCAATAGAATCAAAATGTATAAAATATAGCTGTAGACACAGCTATATGACAATTTGAACTAGTGTACAGCTAGTTAGTTAAGATCTTCATTTACTATTAGTGTCTTGCATTAGACCTGAAGACTTTGTGAACATCTATAATTTGTAACATCATAATCAAACAACAAGCAATAGGGTACATTTTCATTCTAACATGGTTTGCAATTTTGCCCTCTTAAGTATCATGTCATCATAGCAATGACAGATGACTTAACAGAGCTATTTACTATTAAAGTCATGTCAGGACAGCACATCCGATAAGAGGCTGTCCCAGCGATGACTCTGTAATAATGAAAACGCCGGGTTCTGACCCGAAGTCTTTACTCTGCATGCGTGACCCCGCTAGTATCAATACCATTAATTAACGCAAGGGAAAGCAGGCAGACTGCCAAGAAGGGTCCGAAGATCCCTGTCCTATGGTGCTCTTCTCATAGGAGTGAATGGCTAGCACCATCTTCAGTATCAGTATTTATAGAACAAAAATAATTTTAAGGGTTACGATTTACCTTAAAATATAATCATATCTCACTGGCATTTTAGATTTGCTTCGTTATATGGAAATGGTAATACATTATACATTACCATAACTCACAAACCACAAATATATAAAAGCTTCTTGTCTCAAACATTATATTATACCACAAGGAACAAGTAAGATGCAAGATGCTTCATTTAGAGTCGTAGAGACGTAAAGACAAACTCTTTGTCTCCTGTGGTTTTCTGTTTACAATCAGATTCTCTGCTATATGTTCTTGTTATATGATTGACCAACCAAAATAAAGAATTATACAGGGGCAAATCCAGCTACAGGGTGCAAAATTGGACTTGGACAGTCTATGCTTCAATGCAAGGTGTGCAAATGCAATTATTTTTTTGCATGCAGGGAAAAAGCTGTAGTCTTTTCTATCTAGCACACAAATACTGAGCATATTTATTTTTACACTTCCGGGCTGATTTTGGACGCACCCCAATTCCTACAGGGGGCTTTCCAAATGCTTGTATTGAGAAGCCTATTTGATGGTACTTGTGCTGCCGCAATATCTGTTCTGTTGCCGCCATCTCGGAATGGTGGTAACAGATTAATATAATTAAAAATGTGCTTTATAATTTATTGTATTTTTAAAAATCATCTGCGCCTGAACAGTTGCTGACTTCAGGAGGCGGTGATTGAAAATGCAGACACAGACCCACAAATATAAGGGGGAGGGCATTGAGATAGACACATACACACAAAGGGTAGAGAGAAAGGGACAGAAACACACAAAGGGGAGAATGATATACACACACACACACACACACACACACACATAATCAAAGAGGAGAATACTATACACATATATAGATACATACATACATACAAACACAGGACATATATATTCACATATATACACACACTCGTAGGCGGAATGATATACAGATACATAAACACACAATCCACAAACACACACAGAGAAGAGAATGATATACATATATACACACACACACACACACACACACAGGACATATATTCACATACATACACACACACATAGGGGAGAATCATATTCACGTACACTTACACACACAAGCCACAAACACACACACACACACACACACAATGAAAAGAATGCCACACACACACACACACACACAAGTGAGAGGGCAGAGGCACATTTGGGGAGACAGAGGGAGATAGATTCATATATAAAACAAACCTACCTCTAATGGAAGCAGGGAAGGAAGAAAATGATTTTGGGGTATTTCTCCATTTCATCTCAGCCAAACGGCTACTTATTGATACATTGTAACAGTCAGCGTTCTCTTACTTCAAGATTAATTAACAGGTGCTTAATAAATATACACTACTCTTTAGATGGTGAATCAAGCATAGGGAGGTTTCTGCATATGTCTGTACATTTAAAGTTTGCCTAGTTGCAGTGCAACATGATTTTGCCAAGGTGAAAATTGCACCGTCTAGCAGGATTTACTCCTTACTCAGGATAGCGTGCACTCACCACCATGAAGACAACAAGGGGATGTGGTCACACTACACAAGTAGATGCGCAGATCATGTTGTGAGTGCCATATCCCCAGGAACCATGGCATAGCACTTCAGAAACGCTGGCCTTTCCTAGCCCCATTCCCCTGCCCAAAAATAACACCTTCAATGCCGCATGCTATTGGACTCAATGTACATTTATCCCTTAAGTTTCATATATTTTACATCCCATTACAGGACAAAATATTCATGGGTATCTAATTACATGTTTCATATTTCATGTTTTATATTTCTTATAGCTTATGTTATTTATTATATCACATGTCCATACAGCCATTTTTAAGTAGGGTGCACTACTATACCATTCAGGAATCACATGAATTCCAATGGCTTTTACCAAGAATGAGAGCACATTAACTAGACATTTTAATGAATGTCATTAAAGTCAAATAACTGCTTTGACAATGATTGGTGCTTAGAAAATCATAGCAGATTATAGCGGTAGTAATCAATCTTATTAAATCATTAAATGTATGCATATGGAGTTTTGTATAATACCTGTCATCGAGGTTCTACAAGTTATCATCTTTGTATCACCATCCATATATTTTTCTATTTATACAGTCCTGACTCTTACCTGTGGCCTCCTCCAGTTTAACTTCAGCTTCAAGTTCTAGTGAGATCCTAGTAATCTCCTTATTGGCCGTAGAGCGTGAGCTACGACCTCTAGTTTTCCATGAAGAGTCACATTTCAAATGGATATATGTCAACTGGCAGTCTGAGCATGGTACAGGTGCGCCTGAGAACAATACACATTTTATGTTACTAAAGTGTTAAGGGGAAATAAAACAAATAAGAAAGAAAACAAATATTGGATGTCAATATAATTCTCTCTTTTGCATTTTACTCTATCCCTCCCTAACACATCTGTTTTTATTCTCTCCTCTATATCCATTTTTTGCTGCTTTTCCCACCATTCCTTTTCATCCTCTCTTCCTACCACTTCTCTCCTTCTCCATTTCTCATACTTCCATGTCTTGTGTTTTCCTCCCCTCTTGTTGATCTGCCACGCACTCTCAGGCCACATCTGGAATCTTTAAGTTTGAAGGATGCCTTCTGTTTAACTGGTGGTACCAGAGTCTCTAACAATAAAATGAATATTAAGATTAGGGCTTCTCAAAGGAGAAAATAAAGAGGAAATTTAGAACAACAAAGGTACAGCAATTATGCAATTGGGAACATTTATAAGAACTAGCACACAGGAAAATTATAGTGTAGCCCATAGCAACCATCAGACGTTTGCTAGAATCTGATTGGTTGCTATGGGCAACTTCTAAGTCCTCCTTTGAGCCGGGTACACATTATTGCATTTTACTTCAGATGCGATTTGTGCAACTATTTTACCAACAACTGAAAGTCCCGATAATTATGCAGATTCATGTGTACATAATCACAAAATTTACCGTCAGATCTGTGATCTTCATTTCTCCACAAAAATTTGCCTACACTGGTGGTTGTAAGTGCATACACACTTACACATTTTCCAGACATCATTCCATCATTGATTGTGATTTTTAGGAAGTTTATAAAACCAAATTAACAGATGCAATGTGTTTTGGTAAGATAAAACACTTTGGAGCGTACACACTCTTGCAATATCTGACCAAACAGTTGTTTATTATCATGTGATCTGCACGATAATTGCATCAGTGTGTACCCAGCTTTATACTAGGCTACACAAAAGGATGTAGTATTCATAAAGTTACCAATACAGTGCTGGCTTGTGTTCTGCTTAGAGGTGACTCCAGGTTTCAATGTTGGGTTTCCACAGCTGAAAATGTAATTGGTGTCAGATTCTGCATAGAAAAAATAAAAGTGGGAAAAAATTGTAAAAACAAACAAAAAAAAAGCAAGAGAAAATAAAGAGAACCAAAGGAGGGAAAATGTATTTTCACTTTATTTTGCTAAACATTTTGTCCACCTTGGAACAACCCCCTGTTTAGTGTGCAGCCGTTTGGTGTCCCTCCCTTGTATTTACCACTTGTCCTATCAATTTACAGTATCTAAGCAAGGCAGTTCTCTGTGCTGAAATATGTGGGTGCAGAAAATTAAAAACTGCCACACGAGGAGGTTTCCAGTAAATGGGATAACTGATATTATATGAGCTACAGCTATCAATGAGATGATGCATTTAAACAGGCCTCCCAGCATAAGAATTTGTTTTGCCTGCTTTCTGCGAAATGGCATTGCAGAATACAAGTGAACAGTGAAACTCAGGGGGTAAAAAACTCTCCTTGTTAGCCATAATTAGAAATACTAGAGCTAGCCTAGTAATAATTTAAAAATACATACCTTTCTTCAAATATACATTAAACAAAATTAAAATAATATGAATATATTTTTTATTCAGCAATAAGATCTCCACAAAATTTTCTCTTTTTTACTTACCAATATTTTGATATAAATATCCCTGAATATAAATTTAGTATGTCAACATTGCTTATATTATCTGAACCTACAGACGTCTACCATAGAGGACCTGGTAGTTCCTCTTTCCTTTAGTGGTTTATAAACTGTACATTAAAAAGAAAAAATATAGAGAGCTGTTCCAACTGCACTTTTACATATACCTAGTGATATATTTTGCCAAGCAACTAGTACTTGGAAACCAGTAATAACCAACAAAATAACATTAATTTCTGAAGATCTGTGTTTCTTTAACAGAACTACAAGCACAGGTGTCCCTGCTGTTACAATCTGCTTGCACCACAGAGTGTTACCTGGCTGCAACAAAGTCTTCGAGCTACAGGTGAGAGAGCAATTATCCTTCTTCCCACTACGAGAGCACGTCATGGAGGCCCGAGTGGTTATGCCAGGAGTGGTACACTTCACCAGATCTAAAGGGGCAAAATAAATACCATTTCTACAGTTTTACTTTGTACACACACAACGCGCACTCACGGGCACATGTTGTCAAGACACTTACCTACACAATCTTTCAGATTCCAATGAAGTTTAAAGCCTGGAGGACATGTGCATTCAAATCCCCCAGCAATATTGATGCAACCAAAACTACATCCCCCTTTGTTGATGCTGCATTCATCTATATCTGCAAAATGATAACCGTAATTTTTTTTAATAATTAATTAATTTAATTAACTTGCTGACAGAAAAGTATTCAGTTTGTTTGTGCTCACTATTTTTCCTGTTGATTTTTCACTGGGTGTGTATGTTATGCAAAGTTAATAACCTAACGCCAGTTTACAAAAAAATCCCAAAATCCAAATGGTCAAGTTTGTAAAATAGAATTATAAAATGTAACTTTCATACCAGAGATTTCAAATAATTAGGAAACACAACAGAAGTCTTACCTCCACAGTGAGTGAGCCCATACAGAGCATAACCTTTGTGACACAAACACTGGAAGCTGCCAGGGGAGTTGACACAGATGTGGTCACATGTTCTATCAAAGGAACACTCATCAATGTCTGGGGATGAGGAAATGAAAATTAGACATTTTGTCACACTTGATGCCTAATTACGCCTCCTAGTCCATAGAAAAAGAAAAATACAGAATGACATATGGAACTGACAAAATAACCATTTTTTAAAGTGTTACAATTGGGTCTTTGAGGAGAGGTCACTTAGGCTAACCTAGAACAGTACTATTTCATATTTTCTTTGTCCCTGCTAGGGGTTGTAGAAGTTGGTATTATTGAACACATACAGTATACCTAACAGTTTAAACAAATCCATGATTCTTTAGAGTTATTTCTAGAATACATTTATTTTGATTTGTACAGGTGGAGTGTGGAGGAGGTTATCGCCATGATAGTGGGTGTACAAAAGAGAGAGATAAGCATTTTTTTTCTTTAGAAAAATAACGGGGTATTAATGAAATGCTTGAGTATACAGTCTTTAGCCAGGTTTTGAAGATTTCTAGAGTGGGAGCCTTGCGGACTGTGGACATTGAGTTCTAAAAAGTAGGTGCCGGAAAGATAAAGGTTTTAGCCCAAAATGAATAAGGGAGGTTCAAGGTACTTTTAATTGTCTCATCAGTGGAGTGAAGTGACCAAGTGGGAATACAAGGAACCAGAAGCTGCTTGAAGTACCAATGATCCTGGGTTGTGTAGGGCTTTGAAATTCAACAAACCAATCTTGAAACAGATTTGCCATCTTACAGTAGCCAAAGAAGGGAATGGAGAACAAGTGTTATATGTCAGGAATGGGGCTAGTTAATTTACAGACTGGCTGCTGATTTTTTTTATTTTTACTGGTTGCAACCAGGGGAATTCTTTTTCTGAGAGACCCTATTAGAGTATTTTTCAGTAATCCATGTGTGAGGACACAAATTCATGTTTGAACATGGGAAGGAATCAAATGCAATGCTATGGCTATATTCTTCAGATGAAAGAATGAAGATTTCGCTGTGGCTAAAACCTGATGTTTAAGTGTCACGCCTGAATCAAGTACAACACAAAGATTCCAAATACAATCAGATTGTAAACCCATTACCCCCAAGTTTAAGCACAGTTGATTGGCTGAGCTGCAATATTGCTATTTGATGATGAGCTCCTATCATTAGAACCTCTGTTTTATCAGGAGTCCGACTTTTTGCCAGGAATGCAATAAATTATCAACATCAATTGGTCATATCCAGGCGTGGGCTGGCAAATCTAAGCCCGGGGGGCGCACAGATGGCCACATCACATGACACGCGATGCGGCTGCGTCATTGATGATGCGCCGCATCGCCTGTCATGTGATGCGGCAGACTGTGCGCTGACGTGGCCGCATCGCATGTAATATTAAAGAAAAACGTGCATCCACGGTGGAAAGGGCCGGCCCGAATAGGGGTCAGACTGAGCGGCCCGGGGGACCGATGCCCCCCCCTGCCCCCCGGCCCAGCCCGCCCCTGGTCATATCAGAGCAAAAATAGCTTGAACTACCACCCAAACTATTTTTCGTAACATTTCTTGACACTGCTTGCAGAGGTCATACTACAGCTACTTCCCATTTCTTTAATTCTATTATTGCTCTTTCTTTTCACATTCTTCTCAAAAGAGGAGATCAAAATGGCTTGGCATTTGTATTCTGAGGGACATAGTCCATAGTTTAAGTTTTCTTAAATGTTTAGGCACTCATTCTGTGCCATGTAGTTGACAGAGTTTCATAATGAGTGCTGTGGTGTTGTAGGCCCAACTCTTCTCTCTTTCTGGAGACAGTAGGGCGTAAGAGTACATTTTCAGGTAAGCTACCTGCTTTATGTGCACTTGGCATGCATGCTGTCATAAATGGAACTCACTAGATGGCCCTGGCACCTTAGGGTTCTTTGGATCACACAGGCAAAGAATGGATGTGGATACAATCGTATATATATTACAATCAGCAAAAGATATTTGCAAACAACAGCTTTGTATGTGAAACAAAACCCAAGTGTGCATCAACCTTCAACCATCCCCCAATAGCACCCCAATGTCCAATAACTCCCAACCTGTTTTTAAATAATAGTAAAAATCATTCACTGTACCAAGATATTTCTATGCTTATCTGGCCAAATTGCAAGACTCCAGTGCTTTTGATGCAGTTGCCGGGATAACCACAAGGAAGATACGTACCAGTACGTTGAGAGTTCTGTGATGCCCGGACAATTCAGTCCACTAAGTGCATAAACTGCAGTGAGTGAGAAGTACTGTAATAGTCAATTGGAAAGGCATCTGGCCAAGCTTTTAGTTCACACCATGGGCCAAGCTGTAGTTTCCACCAGGGGTCCTATTGCAGTGGCTATATAGATTTCCTGGTAGTACACCAGTATGTATGGAGGGTCGATGGCCTGGCCAAGATGTCACTTGTTCCTGCAATTTACCACAGCCTCCTGTTATAAGATATAGCAAAGTCTCCAGCTAAACCATCACTGAAGTCAGTGGTCCTGAGTCAGTTACAGTAGTAACAAAGCCTGCAGTGTTTCCGGATCCCTCATAAACCTGAGCTGTCTTTGCAGAGGCCCAGCCAAGCTGTTTCTCTCATAAGCCTCAATGCAAACACCCGGCTAAGCTGTTGGTCTCATAGACATCAATGCTGTTCTCCGGCCAAGTTGCTGTGATCATTCCCAATGTCTTGCAGATCCTGCCTGCTCGGGCCATTGCTCTCTTCCAATGTGGTATGGATCTGAACCCCAGTCTCCATGCTCCAGCAGGCTCACCAGGTGAACAGACCCTCAAGCATCTCCCAATAGATCATAGGTTCTTGCAGCAAGATGTGGAGAGGGGATGTGAACCACGATGGAACTGGTGAGAGACCAAACTCTACACCAAGTTCAACAGTAACCTCAAACACCCTGAGGTCTTCCTGCAGGTTTTCTTATATTGTCCAAATTTCCCATTCAGGAGTTCCCACCAAAGGTATCTTTCAGTCCACACATTTCCTCGATCCAACGGCAGTCTCCAGCTACTAAATCCCAGCCACGATCAAACTAGCCGGACTTCAGTTGGCCATGGGAAACTCCGCAGCGTCAGAGGGGGCGTGGTCTATTACGTGTCGTGTTCCAATTGGACCCAACGCGTTTCATCACAGAGTGACTTCATCAGGGGGATTTAGTAGCTGGAGACTGCCGTTGGATCGAGGAAATGTGTGGACTGAAAGATACCTTTATATGAGCGGTTCTAGCTTACAAAATGTGAGTGTTTTTTTAACCCTATGTTCAAATCGAATAAATAGAAAAACGTACAACACCATGAGTTTTCTCTCTGTTCTCTTCCTATGTGCACTGTGGTGAGGAGAGGAACGAGATTTTAAGAGGAGTAACAGTATATCGTGGTGGTGCTTTTTGAAGCAAGTTGGCATATGATTCAAGGACTATATGAAACAAAAAGGGATGCATTGATGAAAGTCCACCATCTGGAATATCGATATAGGTGGAAGATTGATATTCATACTGACTTTGGGACTGATTTTCCATTTACTATTCAATCCCTGTGTGTCTCTACCCTTTCCCCATTTTGCGCCCATCCTTCGCTATTTATATTCTCTCTGATATTTTTGGAGATTGCAGGCAATCTCCTTAGAAGGCAGTGGCTGCATCCCTATCCCTTCCCCCATCCCCCTTGTTTGCGCTTGCCAAACGTTCCAATTGATTTAAAATTTAGATGTTTGTAACTGCTGCCCTTTTCTTAAATAGTGATTGTATGTATTTGAAACATTAATTATAATAGATACAAAATATTTACTAAGGTATGTTGTATATATAAACAGCTGCCAAGTGACAATATATTAAATATATGCATATGTTTAACTGGATCAAAGCTACTAATACAAGTATAGCATATGCACATGTATCATGTTTTCATTTTTTGAAATCTCTGTGGGAGTTTGTCTTCAGGCCATGTGTTAACCTCTTTGGGATGTTGGATGCTGAGTTTATACACCTCTATAGGCTTCCACCTCCTGCCATCCTGGACACTCTTGTTATTGTGCAGAATGACCTAGAGCCATATAGATATTAATCTGCACAGCAATTCCACGGCTGACCAAATTGTTGGCGGAGTTACATTTCTGTACCTCTGAGTCATTACAGAGCAAAGTGGCTGTTGCGGCAGGATTGTCCCAGTCCTCCTTTAATCGTGTACTGAAGTAGTGCCTTGTGCACACTAAACAACAATTCTGTCAGATTGCTGGGTTCCCACACGTCATAAGGGCAGTAAATGTTACACATGTTGCCTAGATTACAAAAGGAATAAATTAATCTATTTTTCTAATAGAAAACATTTCTACTACATCAATGGCCAGGTGACTGGTGATGCATCTTTCCTCATTCGCAACCTGGTCGCCAAATTCTCAGGCAGGTCCTTTGACACATTTGTCATGAGGTAATCAGGCATATGGCAGAGACTATCGCAGAGTGAAGGAGGAGATTATGCGTGGTTATTGGCTAAATATGGTTACTAACACATTAGTTACTATAATAATCTAAAGAGTTTACATTAAATGTTGTTTGCAAAAAAATAATCTGAAAGGTAAAATTCTTCTTTCTTCTTCTCCTCATACTTTCAATCACATGTTTAAAACTTTTTATCTGACAGTATCGGATTCCTAACATTTTAAAATTCCAACAATAATAATTGCCAAACAAGTTGCCAGTTTTCCTCTGATTCACCAATTTGAAATAACGTATCTGTTCACATGTGAAAATTATTAACTGAGGAGGGTGCCTCTATTGTTGGACTGAATTTTTGAACCAGTATTTATATAAGTTTATTAACCACAAATGGAAGGCTGGTCCTGTACCAAACTTATAGTTAAGAAAACCATTGTGGCTTAAATTTTAAATAACACTTTTTCTGTTTGCCATTGTATCGTTTCATAAATAATGAGTTCCCACAAATATTCTGGGAATGTTGTGAAAATGTTTTTAAAAATGTGATGGTCTAAACCAGGGGTGTCCAACCTTTTAGCTTCCCTGGGCCACATTGGCAGACGACGAGTTGGTTTGGGCCGCACATAAGATACAATAACGATAGCTGATCACCCCAAAAACCATAGAAAACATAGTAAACATTATATATATATATATATATATATATATATATATATATATATATATAAATATATATGAGAAAAAAAGTGATATATATATATATATATATATATCACTTTTTTTTCAAATCCCCCTATACTTACCTTTCAATCGCCCTGTTCAAAAATCCTCTCTAGTTATTATACTATAATCACTTGTATTGTTTCGATGCAATATCATTTAAGCCAGGCATTGTATATCAGAGTGCCCTGACCAGGCCTGCAGTACCTGACATATACACCACTGTGACCTGTTTTGATAATTACACCACTATGTTAGTTAAGGGATAACAACTTATAATGGGCAAAAGAGAATAATATATAATGCCCCATTAGTAATAGAAGTGGAAGTATGTAGCACGGAGATAAGGTCCGTGATGCTCCAGGACCAGGTGACTTTTATTCACTTGTCAGCGTCCCTTGAAATAAAAAAAAAAATCCCCCTTAACTTACCTTTTAATCGGCTTGTTCTCCTGTCCTCTTCTCTTCTTTTCTCCAATTCTGTGCTGCTGATTGTTCTTCTCGCGCGCGTGTCTCCTCTGTGCTGCACTCCGCAATGGATGTTGGGCGTGATGACATCATGCCAGACATTCACTGCGAGCGCCGCACTGAGGAGACAAGGGAGGGAGCCGGAGTACCAGCTGACGTGACCGTGTGGTAAGTATTTTCTTTTCTTTCTTTTTTTGCAGGATTTTATTTTTCCATTAAGAGCTCTGCCCCCTTGCCACAACTAAAACTCCTTCTGGGCCACATTTACAGGCGTGCTGGGCCGTGGGTTGGACAACCATGGTCTAAACAGCCATGTTTTTAATAACATTTTTGTATATTTTTTTCTACCACCACAGTAGAAAGTAGTAAGCAATGGAAATTTTATGTGCGATTATTGCTCTGCATGCAATTTATATTACATTGCTATCCTTGGTGTTCTTTGGGAGGAAGAGACTGAAGTTGCTGGTCTAGGGTCTGAAGTTGAACACCCAGATTTGCTGGAGTTGCGAGACTAATCTACCTTTAAAAGCTATGTGCTGCATAGATATTTAAAACACAGACTCAACGAATACCAGGATAAAAATAATAGTAAAAATATAATATTTTGTAAACAATATAAAAATTAATATAGTCTAAACGAAAACATACATAGCCATTGCATTCTTTAGGACCACTAAATATTTAAGTTAAATAAATTCAATAATATTCAACAATATATTTCAAAGAAAATTAAAGGCCTACAGGTTAATTTCAATGTTTTTGTTATGAACACAATAACATTACTTCTTTTTACATCTTTAGGTGTCACAAGACAACAACTTTCAAGGAACCTGAGCATGAGATGATATTCTCCCAGAATCAGATTTTAATCCCTGGATCCTCCTGCACAGGTTTCCCAGAAGCATTTGCTCCTACAGGCCCTGGAAAAAGTGGTGGCAGCCAAGATTATTAGTCTCTCCTGTTGTTTTTTTCATTTCCTGGAGGATTCTTCCATATGATGTGTCTGAATCAGCAGATGAGGCAAGACGTTTGTTGTCTATAGCCCCATTATTTAGCATAAAGTTTAATAGGTTTTTCTTAGAAGCCATCTTATTTATGTTGTTGAAGGGATGCATATGTTTGCCACTACTGTGTGAGCCAATCAGTGCTCAGAGTGTTGAAAAGACCATTCACTTGCAAGCATGTTGGCCGGTACCTTCTCCAGAGACGAGCTTCTGGCTATGATAATGGACCACGAAATAGGCCAAAAAAGACGAATATAGAATATATTCTCAACAGAACCATTAGTCCGATGTCACCGGCAACACAAGTTAATTCTTAAGAGCCAGTATTTTATATAGTATTTTATCTAATGAGGGTAATTGAGCAGTTATGCGTAGATGTGTTCTGCTGTGAATTAAGAGTAAACACGCTGTTAGTAAAGGTAAGGCATCTGCCCCCAGTTCTGACTTCCAACTGTATGTGTGTCTCTGCATATGGGTGGAAGTACGCTCTGTTTACACTGAACATAACTTTGCGTATATCCTCATGCATTTTTCAGTCCGTCTTTTTAGAACACATGTTATGTTTTTTTATGTTCCACTCTGAATCAGGCCATTTATGTGTGGTATGTAAGGTAAATGTGGTGCTAGTTGCAAATATGATGTTGTATACAAATAACTTACCCTGGCAGCCTCTCTCATTAATGAGTAGTTTATAGCCCTTTTTACAACCACATTCAAAGCTGCCAACTGAATTACGGCAATTGTGATCACAGCCGCCGTTGTTCACACGACACTCATCAATATCTAAAAGTGAAAAGAATGTGTGTCAGCATCCCACAACAGAAATGGCTATATATAGTTCCAAAAATGATCATGACAATGACTATATATATATATATATATATATATATATATATATATGGTATATATATGGTGACATGACTTCTTTACTTTTTTGCTAAATGTACAAATGTACCTATTTCTCCCACATGAGAAAGCAACTTTGTAGTAAATGACATGAAAAATGGGTGGTACAAGAAAGACACATTTTTACATGTAGCTATTTCTGTTGAGCACTGTCTGAACTGGATCAGCTCATCTGAATTTCTTTTGCCACGGCATAGATGGTCAGGGTACTGTACCAAAAAACGATAATTATATATATCATATTATGGTTTAAAATTTCCACTGTGTCTGGTATTAACTAAAATAAGCTGTTATGGTGAACTGAAGGAATACTAACCCAAGCCCAGGATCCAGATATGGTCTTCCAAATCTTTTCTAAGCACCACTATAGACATGCTTGAATGAACAGTATTTCGGGAGAAAAAAGAAAAAGTTCTAATTCTAATGACCTTGTCTTCTCCCACTACTGCTCCATCTCTAGTTTCACCAACCTAGCATTCCCACTCTCTGACCACAACCTCCTTTCCTTCAGCCTCACCTTACCTCATGCCCTCACCCTGCACCCAAATCCACACGTACACACGTAACTCAATCCACTTCTCATCTTCACTATAGCAATTATTTTCTCCTATGTCTGCATTGTCCTGCCCTAATCAGGCCGCCTCTTTCTACAACAAACCACTCACTTCTGCCCTAGACAATGCAGCGCCATCATGATTTTGCCACCTATTTCAAAAACAAAATCAACACAATTCGATAAGATATTTCCTCATGCCAAATTCCACACAGTCTACCCACCTTCATCTACACTCCCCAATCCACCCTTAGTCCATTCTCTCCAGTAACTGAAGACAAAGTCTCTACACTCACCTCATTATCTGACCAAGCAACCTGTCCCCTCGAACCTAATAACGCCCAACTTCTCCGCTCCCTCTCCTCCACTGCATGCCAACCTATAGCTCACCTCTTCAACCTGTCTTTTTCCACTGGCACATTTCCATTCTCCTTTCAACATGCACTCATCTTGGCAATTCTAAAGAAATCATCTCTCGATCCAGCCTGTCTCTTAAACTACCATCCTATTTCGCTCCAGCCCTTTGCCTCCAAACTATTTGAGCGTTTAGAATGAAAACGCCTGTTTCACTTTCTCTCCTCTCACTCCATGCTCGATTCTCTGCAATCAGGCTTCTGTCCCCAACATTCTACTGAAACTTAATATCTTAAGACACAGAAGAAAACCAAACACACTCCTAGAGCCTGAAGCTATTCTGTGGGTATAAGTGTCCAAGGGGATGGTTATTCTGAGAATTGATTCCTGGAAAGTGCAGGTTAGTTGGTACTGAGTTTATGTTCTCTACCAGTGAACTACATCTGCAACTGAGAGAAATTCATGTGTCTTGGATTCTGCAAGTCAGGAAAGCCAGGTGACTGTAACTCCTTAAGCTAGTGGGGTTGCCCAGCATGAGATCACAATACTGTAAACATGTATATACAACTGCACTGTGCCAAGTCCAAAAAATGAAAGACTCATGCAGACTCATCCGTGTCTTTCAAAGAAGAACAGACCAGCACCAGTGTGTTAGGGAAAAAATATACAGGTTCCCCTGATTAAAGCCCATCCTGGGTTGAAACGGTCATTGGGACACAATGTAACAATTACAAATTATGACATGTACCATGCCATGTTTAGTTTTTTCCTATGCTCTTGTTTGAAGATGAGGGTCTTCAAATAAGAGCATAGGAAATTATATATGATCAAATAAAGGCGGTGGGATGTGTAGCAGCTATTTTCAAAATTAACATAGGATGAAGGAGCTGGCACAGTGAAGCAGGGAATGAGCTTGACATAAGTGTGAATTACCAGGTTTTGGTTATATTTACCTTTGCAGGTCTTCCTGTCTGATTGTATCATGAAGCCCATAGGACAGCTGCAATGCACGCCTGTTAGCGCATCATGACATCGACTATCACAGCCACCATTATTCACTGAGCAGGTCTCTAGAGGTTCACAGAGGAAAAATAATTTAGGAGGTAAACAACCAAGTGAGAACCACAAGAACCTAACTGACCTGTATTTTCTAATCAGAATGTCAAATAAGAGCTGTCAAATAATGCAGCCATGCTTAGCTTTTCATATTCCCGTGATTGATATATATATATGAAAACAGGGATACTCTGCACTCTCCAAACACATAATCAATGCTATATCAATTACTGTTCTATATTAAAAACAGGGAATGTTAGTTCCACATATTGCAATATATGTTAAGCAGACCAACTCACGCCAAAGTCTTCCCATTATGGTCAGTCCTAACATGATCAAATGCTATGGGCGATGACTTTGGTGTGAATTGGTCAGCTTAAACATTTATTGCAATATGTGGAACTAACATTCCCTGTTTTTAATATAGAACAGTACTTGATATAGCATTGATTATGTGTTTGGAGAGTGCAGAGTATCCCTGTTTTCTTGTCTATACAATGTAAGCAACCCTCTCTTGCACCCCAGTCTGTACATGGTGAGTGCAGAGGACCTATGTCTGTTTTTGTTATATATATATATATATATATATATATATATATATATATATATATATATATATATATATATACACACACACACACACTAATACAGATAGATATAGATATATAGATTTATCAAACTTGCCAACTTGTTGTAGGGGGGAGGTGGGCGTGCAGGTGGCGGGACCCGAAAATCGTGTCATTTTGGACCTCATTCTGGGATTGCGGGAGATTTCCATACACTCCCGGGAGTCCGGGAGACCCACCCCGAATCTGGGAGTCTCCCAGACATTCCGGGAGAGATTGGCAAGTATGATATATATATATATATATATATATATATTTAGAGATATATCATAGGTATCTCTACTGCTCAAAACTGGTATTGTGCAAGTAATAATATTTGTAAATGCATTCACCCACAAGATCATTTAATTTGTCTTTTTAATGATATTTAATGTTACTTACATGGTAAGTATCGACTTTTCAGCAAATTATTTTGGTTTTGGTTAGGTGCAGTAATTTGTTATGATTTCAGTTAGAGGCAATGTGTTAATGCCATTAATGTCTGAGTATTATTAGTATGAGGGTCATTTTCGAAAGGCATAAATAGTACATATTTTCTTATGTAGTTTTGAGCATTTACTACTACTCCTGCATGCCTAATCTGCAGGCAATCTTCTGCCATCTAATAGTGTTATGCCCTTATCCTAGGTGCAACTCCTGTACTCTCGGTACAAGTCCTGCCAACTGCTGTGTTTGTTTGATTCTGATTTTATTAACATTTTATATAACATTTTTATTATATTGCTTTAGAGTGTGCTGCAATAAATTGCAACCACTTTATGTGCCCCAATGTGTGTACATGGCTTCCCTTTAATAATCCACTAGTCCATAATATCCAGCCTATTTTTGCTGACAAGGGAATACCAAAATGTAAGGACCCCAAAAGAGTGTGTGTTTGGTCTTGCAAATAAATATACTAGTAATCCTAAAACAAGCAGTGAAAACTCCCAGATTCTGCATTTGGCTTTAGTGCTCTGAAAAAGCTCTGCTCCTCAGGGCACATGAAGGGGATACATTTTAATATTGCTCCATGAATTACACTTTTCTCATGCAACTATTGATTTGCAATGCCACCATTTTAAATGCTTTTTTGATCGTTGCAAATACAATAATGTATCCCATTGCCAAGCCAAAATGTATACACATCTGCAAAGGTCCCATTTTAGTGTGCAAAGGTGGTTGACCCTCTTGCCCATCGAAAATGACCCCCATTTAAATTAATTTCCGTATTTGATCACAACATACATACAAACAGATGAAGCCCAAATTATTGTGATGTGCATGAAGATAGGCATATATTATTTGACAAAATAATGGACAAAAATATATAATTCAATTACAGATAGGCATTTTCAACAGATAAGACATACTGGGGCTTCTGCAGAGTATGTACTAAGCCAGTTTGCATAGGCTATCTTGTGTGAAATCCATCTGCACATGCCCAAAATATTGGAGCATATATATGAGCCCTGAGTGATTCTGCCACTTATGCCAGGCTACCTACGGAGAGGCTGGACATGGTCATTGTAACGTAGGCTGAGTACAATAAGGGCATGTTCGTGCAATTGCGAATGGATGCAGACCAGAGGTAAGATGCATATATATATATGCCTAAGAAAGCTGTATTATATGAAGGTGGTCAGAGGCAGGTGTAAGTAGTAGATGATGATGATGACGACAGCCTCCAGCAATAGTGAACAGCTTGTGATTGGCTGTTTGAGCTTGTACCACAATAGTTTGTTGCACATAAAACAAATGGATAAAAACATGGGTGCAAGTGGGGCATACGTGTCTGTGATGTGTGACCTGACATAAACTGGGTGCATAGACTACTTATGTCAACCTACACAGCTCAGGATATGAGGGTAAATGCACTATAGGTTTGGCATTTGTTTATGTAAATTGCACCCATTTTAAAGCCAACTTTGTATCCGTTCCATTGTCTTCTGTGCATTGAAGACGATGTTGAGACTTTAAAATAAAATCTAGCATGATTTTGTTAGATGAAGTAAGCTCTGTATCGCAAGGGAATATGGGTTTATGAACTGGTGTATGACATTGGGGGACAAGTATTTGCAGGGGTCCCTAAACAAACAGCTGCTTAAGGCATCAACCAAAATAGTATATTAATATTATTGTTAATATATTAATGTTATATTAATTACTTATTATTCGATTTCCACGCAAGGTAAAAATTACTACATTTCCAACAAAAATTTTCCTGCCACCAACTTTGGTCCATGGAGCAGCTACCTGCCATTATCTCACTCATCTACCACTCATTTTTCTTAATTTAATATTTAACCATTTAGGTCCTGAATCATCAAGGAACATAAATGCTGATATGTGCAGTTTTTTGCGTAACATCACTCTTCATGCCCAGAACTGAAGCATACACCAGTGAATACAGTAACGTCCAACTCATTTTCAAATGCCAATGATCTTTACTACAATCTATGATTTCAGGGGTGGAAATGGGAGAAGAATGGGCGTATGCACGTAGTCAATGTACAGTAAGTGCGTGCCATACTCAAGCACACGCAGCAGCTTCAGATTCAAGCACTGGGCACCTCAAAGGTACGAGATTTTCAGTCATATCACTTGTACCAGCTACAGGTCTGGTGTAAGTGCTGATTACTAGTGATGACGGCTGTGTATGCATGCTAGAACATGTGTTTTGCAATCAGAATCAACTATAAAAATGTGTTTTATGTACAGTAGACATTAATAACATCATAATAAATGTATGTTAAGGAACAACATTTTAAAAACCCCACTTTCTTTATTTTGTTAATTGGACATATCCTGCAGTATCTTGTCTGTTAGAGCAGAGCGGACATAGGCTCATATTCATCAACAGATCTATCTTCAGATCTGCTCTCTGTTTGAATACGGATGTGTGTATCATCAATGTATGTGTGTTACGTTTGTTTTGCGTTCCTTGATGAATGAGGCCCTTAGTCTTCAGCCATTTAACATTGTAAAGCCTTATTCAAGTTCGAAAGCAAGCCATTTGAATGCCGTATCTTGTGCGAAATAGCTCTGCACATGCTCAGAAACGGACCTTACACCAATGAATGCAATTCATGTCTGAACGCAAATGACACGACTGTCAACAACTAGAAGGGCGGAACAGGGAAGATAAGGGGTGGATGAATGTAGGCAATATATAGTAGCGGAGTGCCTGGGGCGTACCAACGCAGATGTGGCTGAAAAAGTCCTGGGTTTCTCTAAAGTACGTTTTGGTTTTTTTTAGCCGTATCATTTGCACCAGCTACACCAGGGCAGGTGTAAGTGTTTTCTTAGAATGCTCTTTGGTCTTCATTTTCACAGCTTTCCTTCATATTTACAGAATGACTAATTCTGTTTGAATTAGGGGGTCTTTAAGCCATAAAGGTTGACCTTTTTAAGGATTCATATGTAGAGGCTACTTGAAAGCCAATTGTTAGGACAATATCTTTCATCTGTGTAAACTTGGAGCTTCCACAGCACAGGTGTTGAATACTTCTGTCAGCAGCAGATTATATTTTTTATTTTTCTTCAAATAAATTGTAGACAAATAATGAATTATGAGTTTGAAAATGATGTTTAAGAGCTTACTGGTTCATAAAATACTGACTGGAAAGATCTGTGTAAGTGTCATTGCAATACAGACAAATCTGTTGACTTTTTAGGAGCTTGAATACTTTTGCAAGCCACTGTCTGTGTATGTATGTATGTATGTATGTATGTATGTATATATACATTGCTGCCTAATATATCCCATGACTTGACAGCTTGCATTGTAACTAGGTTATCAACAGTAACTCCCTGGGCGCTTGAAACAGAGGGAACAGTAAATGATAGCAAAAACAGATTTATTAGGGGCAGTAAAACTAATAACAGCCCTATAGTGTATTTACAGAGTTGCGCATGCGCATGCGTCACCGGGTCCGTTTGCTATCCACAGCGGTGATAAGAGTCAGTTTGTGTGGCCCTAGACGGGCGAGAGTTGGTCGATCCAACACGTTTCGCACTAGGCTTCTTCAGGGATCAATGGATCGACCAACTCTCGCCCGTCTAGGGCCACACAAACTGACTCTTATCACTCCTGTGGATAACAAATGGACCCGGTCACGCATGCGCATGCGCAACTCTGCCGACCACGAGACTGTCAGCAACTTCCGGGTTGTCACATTGCTCTCCAGCGCATCGGGAATATTCAGTGCATCGGTCTTTCCTGGCACCAAGCAAGGACCTGAGAGGACATTATTGGCCCTAAACGATTAAGGGTAAGTCCCTTATTAAAAGGTCCGTTTTAAGTTTTCTCCGCTGGAACCTACTGTCGGCTGACAGACCAAAAGGAGATTTGTGCACTTTTCTTTTTTGGCACAGTATTGGCTGCAATCATTTCTTTGGTGTGAAAGTGGACTACTATTAGCCCTATCAAAGACCCGTGCTATTTATGGTCCATGTGGATCTATCTGGAATTGACACGGATATTGCTAGCCTATTTGGATGGCATATAAAATGTTTATGTGCTGGTTTGATATTACTGTGTCAGTGTAAATACACTGTAGGGCTGTTATTCGTTTTACTGCCCCTAATAAATCTGTTTTTGCTATCATTTACTGTACCCTCTGTTTCAAGCGCCCAGGGAGTTACTGTTGAAAACCTATTACTAACTTAGGGTTGAGCTATCCCTATCATCCCCCTACTCCCAGGTGGCTGCTCGTCCACTGATAAGTCACAATAGGGAGCGCTGAACACCAATTTCTATTGCATTGTAACTAGATAATCAATGTTATTTACTTCACTTGTCAGTGGTTTCAACGTTGTGGCTGATCGGGGTATATCTATAATATATTTTCGACCACTATATATACCAGCACTGCATGGTGGAATTTAGCAAGTAAAGAAATGCATTAATTGTTTTAACAATGTAATGTTGGGTCTATTTATGTAATATGGGTCTTTTTTTCATTAAATGTGGAGCTATTAATGTAATTAGTGGTTGACGAGGGCTATTAATATATTGTATGGATTAATAATGCAGTGTTGGTTCTTTATATTAATTTGTGGGGGGCTAATAATTTAACGACAAGGCAAGTTGGGGAAGGAGCTCTATTATTTACATGTGGATGCTATTATTTAATGTTGGGGCTGGTTGGGTCTAAGGTAGCCTGATTGTTCCCTAGTTACTCAGCTTTCCAGGAAGTGAATGATACCTATACTTTTGCAGGGTCCTAATATTCCAGGATCCACCCAAGCAACTACAGAGATTAAGAATCATCAGTAGGTTGTCAAAGCTGCAAGAACAGTAGAAAAGAGCAGCACGATCCACCAACTGTCTTGACTCTGGTAGGAGAGTCACAATTTTGGGAAACTGTCTGGCAAAATTTAAATTTTGTTATGAATTATGTCCTACTTCAAGCTGTTCTCCTATTCCACCCGTCAGCAGCTCTTACAGTGCTGCAGTGCGCTGTGGAGGAGGGTCAAAGTGGAGCACTGCCCTACACACGCTGCTTCTCCTTGATGTGGGTGGTCTGTGCAGAGCACTGGTGACATCATTAGTTTGGTTTTACCTGGATGTTGGACAATTTTTGAGAGAGCACTTAAATCAGACTTGTGGAAGCCAAAAACTGTCCACAAGCTCACCAGAGCTAAAGATGTTATAAAGTCTGTTCCAGGGCTCCCTGCTTCTACAGCAAAACATGTGTGGGAGAACATGGCCTCTAAGAGGCTGACTAATAGACATAAAGTACATTGGATGGATGGCACTTCATGCACTCCTGGAACCTGTGCAGATATGTTCACTGCCCCTTCTGCATCACCAGAAGGGAAACAGCACAGCATATATTTTGGGACTACCCCACTGCACAGGCACTGTTGAATGCCTTGGAATATGAACTTAAGGACAGTGTGCTCAGGACTTGTCTTTCATACCATTCAGTATTTTATGGATTATTTCCTGGGACCCACATCATTGGGGCAATCCAGGAGGCCTGGCACCTTATGAACTGTTTTAAGGATGCTATTTGGCTTGCCAGGAATTGCCTCATCTCGAAAAAGGAGAAGATGACCATCTAGGACTGCCGCAGGCTGATCCACAGCCTGCTAAGTGATTATAACACCATTGACAGAACTGAGAAAGTGGAAGATGATTGATTGTTGTCTCCCTCTTCTCGTTCTCGCCCTTGTGTCTGTTTATTCAGTAAAGCTTTGGCCTCGTATCTCCTCCTCCAACCCATTCCCCCATCACTGTTTGAAGCTTCATTGAATGTCTTGCTTTAATTTATGCACCCTTCCCTTTATTTGTGTCTGTCTCTCAATAAAGCTTCGGGCTTGTGATCTCCCCATCCTACCCCTCTCACCTACCATCCCCTCACATCCATTGCTTATTTGAATCTGTTATGTTGGTTAAGTTTACATGGTTAGTGCAGTACTTGATGTATAATGTAGGATGTCATATCGTGTACTTATGTCTTCTATTGTGCTAAAAAGTATGAATGATTATGTTTCACGGTATACTACGTACACTTGAATGTAATGTATTGTATGTTTTTTATACCTTTATACAAATAAAGATACTTTTTCAATCAAAAAAACACCCCTGCCTATGCATATCACAATAGTTACCCTAAGGATTGACTTATGACGTGAAAGGCTGCTTCTTCTCCGAGTACCTTATGTAAAGTACTTCTTTTTTTTTCTATGTGCAAAAGGGCCTTATGTAGAGTTGGATACAAGTCAAAATGGAAGTGCAAAATGCGCTTATACATACTGCACATGCGTTGTAAAAAGGAGAGATCTCAGTCTGTTGATGATGATGATGATCATCAGCACAGACCTAGCTCAGCCTGTAAAATAAATAATATAGAAATAATTTTTAAAAAGACGGCACCGGGGGTTTGCTAATACCAGCCTAGGTAGCAATAAAACTTTTAGCCAATCACCAGTGATACATGGTGCAACCATATTTTCAATGCTTATTGCTTTATTGAGTAAACCCTTGCAGATACTATTTTAAACCATGACTAATTTGCATACTATAAAATTGCCATGTGTTTTATGCAGCTTATGTTTTCTCAATACCCTCGAAATGTGTAAGATTAACTAGTAAAACTATTAGCATAGTTTCATAAGGATATAATTTCCAGGTTAGGCTTGGTTGGCCAAGTGAATCTAACTATGTCAAATAGACCTAGGTGGATTTTGAGGTCCATCGTAGCAAATTTCTGAATGGACATAATTAGAACATAATATTATTCTATAAAAGCAACTATGGTGAGAAGTAAATGTTCAAAGAAAGGAGTTTTTAATGTCACAAAGGTCCTTACACTTAAGAGGTGAAATTACTTTGTAAAGGTACACTCCATAGCTTAGTTGTTATTCATGTAAAGACATCAAACAGTAGGAAAATGCAGGGATAGGTCTACAGGCTACATTAAATTTTGGCCATAAAGGACAATTCAAACTAAAATAATGTAATTCAGGAATATAGAATATTTCCATATGTTTACAGAAATTACTAGTGCATTTTATACTACATAACCTAGAACAGAAAGTGGGATAATATTATCATTTGCAAATCTTCCTTAGCCTGTAGGGGGCGCTGTCAATGTATACACTTTTTTATGGACCTTAATGCACCAGCTTTTTACATTTGACATTGTCACCTAGTCATTCATGACAATTTTTCTGATAATTTATTGATTTGTTATACAAAAAATTAATGTCTCTCCTTCATGTCTGACATGTTAATTACCATTCAAAACACTTACACTTGATACATGAAGGAGTGTACCTTGTTTTGTTGTAGAGTGTAAGGTTTAATGGATGATTAGTACTTTCCAGGAAACCAAATAAAATCCCAAAAAAGCACCTTAATTTTTGTATGTTGTGTTAACTTTAGCAAATGTGTTATGCTTGGAATTGTAGTTCCATTAGAAATTATGATAACCCAGACCCAAAGTAACACAGTTGTATGTCATAAATGTAGATGGTAAATTGAATGTTTTCAGTCCCCCTCTTCACGATGTCTTGAAATATTTTTCTGCAACAGTTAAATAATAAGGGCTTCATCTCACTGTACACAATTACACACATACAAAAAAGAATCTATATGCATACAAACACAAACATGCTCAACTTAATGTAGGCTTCATATTTACCATTGGCTAAGATCGGGGCGCTAGGGGTCTGATCGGAGCGTTTCTCCCCTGTTTACAAAAGAGTTGTCTATCAGTGCAATCAACAATATATATCAACCCATTCAGGCTGCCTGAAAAAAAGGTACAACTTTAAAAAGTTAAGTTACTTTTTAAATATTCTGTTTAAAAAAAATGTAATTCTGCAATTTGAGTATCAGAGAACAGCCCTATGGGTTACCATACAAAATGCTATATGATTAGCATGGCAAAAGACCAAATAACCATAAAATGGTAATTTTTATGCTAATTATATATTTTTTTCGTATGTGCTGACTCTATTTAATGGATGTAATTTATGAGACATTAACTGACTGCTGGTGAATTAATTCAGCCAGCATAAAAATTCAGCTGAATTTCAGTGATTCGCTTTTAGCAAGCTATTTCTCAAATCAATCCTGATTCAACTAAAAATTTGTGGATAATTAATGATCACTGGAGAATCAGGCCAATCACAGCATGGAAGGTAAATAAGTCAATTGCAAGCTTTAACAAATGTCACATGTCTATAGCTTTACAAAATAAGCTTGGACATAGATTGTTCTCGGGAGAACATCTCTGGTGAGGCTTTTAACTAGTATCCCAGACTGCTGCACACTCACGTGTATACTGCATTTACTGTATAGGGGACTGATTCATTAAGGATCTTAACTTAAGAAACTTTTTATTTTAGTCTCCTGGACAAAACCATGTTATAAAGCAAGGGGTGCAAATTAGTATTCTGTTTTACACATAAGTTAAATACTGACTGTTTTTTCATGTAGCACACAAATATCAACTTTAAATTTCAGTGTGCAAATAAGCTATCAAGTATTTGTGTACATCAGGGTGATGTTGTATAATCATTATGACACTGCAATTGATAACATTTTGTATGTACATCATCAGCTAATGTTTGTAAAACTTCCACAGAAAAATTCTAAAAGGGTAACACCTACTACCACCGACAATTGAAGCACTGTACAATGTTAGGGGAAAACATGATATCTCTTCTGAGTAAAAGCCATATATGAACCGAAACTGTTGGACCAGCTGACCCACTCACTGTTTTCCATTGTTCAAGTCACTAATAACTAAGCACTAGCACAAGTGTATCTGCTCTCTTTGATCTTTTATTTGCTAAAACAGCAGAGGAACTGTAGAAGCAAGTCTGCACCTGAGGTCTCCACAATTGTTGAGATGATGTTGGCATGCATATTCACTAGAATCAGCACATAAAAGAAAGTAGAATACAGTACTACTACCACTAGTATCACTCGTAGGAGAATATTCCAAAGTTACAGTTATTAAAAATAATGTGTTTGAGTGAGTGTGTTCAGCAGCATAATAGATCAGTTATTATGTGGTGGTATACCTAGCTAGAGTCATTACTTATTTTAATCACAATCGTAATACATACCTTAGGATTTCCAGGTCTTGAGTGTGTTAAGACTACCAGAAGAGGCAGACATTGCCATAATATTTTAGTATAATGAGAAATCACATGGATATAAAAAAAGCCAGAAGCTATAGACTCATTGGATTCAAGGTTTTGCTATACCGGTGTTGGATTTTTTTTATTGATTATCCAACTACTACTCTTATGGAGTCTTGGTGCCCTAGCTCATTACCTAATGAGTTAAGAACTATTGGCATACAATGTGCCCATATCCGCTTAGAAATACTAGCAAAACTATGTCCAAAAACAGGTTGTAGGAATCCATAGGAATGTAAAGTAGAAGATATTAATAGGACTATATAAATAATTAGGACCATATGCAATGAAAGGCCTGTATCTTGGGAATTGCCTAAGAATGGAGCTGTCGGTGAGCCTAAGCAGACCTTTAATGTCTTGATTTTTTTTAAATCAAGTAATTTTTATTGTAAAGTTTAGACAAAAGACATAGTATAATGAAATAAAACAAATTAAACAAAAAACAAAACAAAACAAGATAAAGCTGTACAGCATAAATAGTCATATGACGTAGGTGACTTTGATTCAAGCAGAACAGATGGATACATGGATGTATATAATTAAAAAAATAAATACACACACACATATATATATATATACAGAGAGAAGGAACGGTTAGAGTAAATTTAGACTTTTACAGAGCAGGTATTCAATAGCTATAACCATGTTGCATAGACTAATGAAAGAAAGGGTGAAAGGATAACTTTCCGTCTATCCATATTTTGTAGGAAAGTCCTAATGGGAAAGAATTAAAGGATGTGTGTAATGAAACGTATAATATATATATATATATATATATATATATACACACACACACACACACACACACACACACACACACACAGAGGACATTTATAAAACTTGCCATCAGCTCCCACTACGAAGGAGTGGTTACAACTGGATTAGATTTTAATAAATAAATAATTAATAAAGTGGGTGTTTGGGAGCTACAACCATAATGCACAGAGTAAAGAGGAGGATGACAATTCAGAGAAATCAAGTTTAAATAAGGTCTAGGTCAGACCTGGTTCAGACCTGTGTAGTTTTTATTTTGAGGAATATCAGGGAGACCATGGGGCACATTTATCATTTATCGGGAAAAACGAGAAATACTTATCAATCCTTATCGCATGGATAAGGATTGATGTATTTCTCAAATTTATGAAAAATGGAACACAGAAACAGCATTTCCAAAAAACTGCTGTTTCTGTGATAAAAAAAAATCACACTTACCCCCCTCTTCAGGACGCGGTGTCTCCGGATCTCCTACTGGTCCTCTTCGTTCCTCTTCTTCCTTCAATTGCGCATGTGCAGTTCAAAGAACTGCACATGCGCACAAAGATCCCCGCTCTGTCTCTGCAACTATCGTTGCAGAGAGCGAATGGTGAGTGACAGGGAGGGATCATGTGATCCCTCCACACATGCGCTGTCCAGCTCTGCTCTTCGGAGCAGAGCTGACAGTATTGGATTCTTTCAATTATGATAATGTACGCCAGCTTCAATGTTTTTTCGGGACTTGTTAGATTGCCGCCAGAGCAGTCACCATACTGTTGAATGGTGACTGCTTGCAAAAACGATCAGGAGTGCAAAGCAGCAGATATCCATGAATAAATTTGCGGAGGGCACATCGGGACCTGATTTCCACAGTAAGTGCACGATAGTGCACTACCGTGATTTCTTAAATATGCCCCCATATGTTTTCATATTTGTATCTTGCATGTCTTTCTGTATACATATACCTTTCATGATTCATGGCAGGGCCGGACTGGCCATCTGGCACTTCTGGCAAATGCCAGAAGGGCCGATGGCTAGATGGGCCGGCCGACACTTCTTGGATTCCTGCACCTCTGCTATGCGACGGATGAGGGCTCCTCTGCTCCCTCCCCCTTATCTTGTGCACTGTGCCCTGCAATGTGGACACAGTTTTTACAGTTTTTAATTTTTTTTCTGACTAGGGAGGGGATCGCGGGGAGGGGGGGGTGCCGCGATTTTTGCGGGAGGGGGGTGTGATGGAAGAGGGTGAGAAGCATGGAGGAAGGGGGTGCTGGAAGAGGGTGAGAGAAAGGGGGGAAGGAAGAGGGTAAGAACCATGGAGGAAGGGGGTGCTGGAAGACTGCAAGAGGGTGAGAGCCAGAGGGGAAGGTAGAGGGTGAGAAGCATGGAGGAAGGGGGTGCTGGAAGAGCTGAGAGCAAGGGGGGAAGGAAGAGGGTGAGAAGCATGGAGGAAGGGGGTGCTGGAAGACTGGAAGAGGGTGAGAGCCGGGGGGGAAGAAGGAGGATGAGAACCATGGAGGAAGGGGGTGCTGGAAGACTGGAAGAGGGTGAGTGCAAAGGGGGGAAGGTAGAGGGTGAGAACCATGGAGGAAGGGGTGCTGGAAGAGGGTGAGAGCAAGGGGGGAAGGAAGAGGGTGAGAACCATGGAGGAAGGGGGTGCTGGAAGAGGGTGAGAGCAAGGGGGGAAGGAAGAGGGTGAGAACCATGGAGGAAGGGGGTGCTGGAAGACTGGAAGAGGGTGAGAGCCAGGGGGGAAGGTAGAGAGTGAGAACCATGGAGGAAGGGGGTGCTGGAAGAGGTTGAGAGCAAGGGGGGAAGGAAGAGGGTGAGAACCATGGAGGAAGGGGGTGCTGGAAGAGGGTGAGAGCAAGGTGGTGCTGGAAGAGGGTGAGAACCATGGAGGAAGAGGGGGCTGGAAGACTGGAAGAGGGTGAGAGTCAGAGGGGAAGGTAGAGGGTGAGAACCATGGAGGAAGGGGGTGCTGGAAGAGGGTGAGAGCAAGGGGGGAAGGAAGAGGGTGAGAACCATGGAGGAAGGGGGTGCTGGAAGAGGGTGAGAGCAAGGGGGGAAGGAAGAGGGTGAGAACCATGGAGGAAGGGGGTGCTTGAAGAGGGTGAGAGCCAGGGGGGGGGGGAGCGGGTGCTGGAAGAGGGTGAGAACCATGGAGGAAGGGGATGCTGGAAGAGGGTGAGAGCCAGGGGGGAAGGAAGAGGGTGAGAACCATGGAGGAAGGGGGTGCTTAAAGAGGGTGAGAGCCAGGGGGAAGGAAGAGGGTGAGAACCATGGAGGAAGGGGGTGCTTAAAGAGGGTGAGAGCCAGGGGGGGGAGTGGGTGCTGGAAGAGGGTGAGAAACATGGAGGAAGGGGATGCTGGAAGAGGGTGAGAGCAAGGGGGGGAAGGAAGAGGGTGAGAACCATGGAGGAAGGGGGTGCTGGAAGACTGGAAGAGGGTGAGAGCCAGAGGGGAAGGTAGAGGGTGAGAAGCATAGAGGAAGGGGGTGCTGGAAGAGGGTGAGAGCAAGGGGGGAAGGAAGAGGGTGAGAACCATGGAGGAAGGGGGTGCTGGAAGACTGGAAGAGGGTGAGAGCAAGGGGGGAAGGTAGAGGGTGAGAACCATGGAGGAAGGGGTGCTGGAAGAGGGTGAGAGCAAGGGGGAGGGAAGAGGGTGAGAACCATGGAGGAAGGGGGTGCTGGAAGAGGGTGAAAGCAAGGGGGGAAGGAAGAGGGTGAGAACCATGGAGGAAGGGGGTGCTGGAAGACTGGAAGAGGGTGAGAGCCAGGGGGGAAGGTAGAGGGTGAGAACCATGGAGAAGGGGGTGCTGGAAGGGGGTGCTGGAAGAGGGTGAGAGCAAGGGGGGAAGGAAGAGGGTGAGAACCATGGAGGAAGGGGGTGCTGGAAGAGGGTGAGAGCAAGGGGGGAAGGAAGAGGGTGAGAACCATGGAGGAAGGGGGTGCTGGAAGAGGGTGAGAGCAAGGGGGGAGCGGGTGCTGGAAGAGGGTGAGAACCATGGAGGAAGGGGGTACTTAAAGAGGGTGAGAGCCAGGGGGGGAGTGGGTGCTGGAAGAGGGTGAGAACCATGGAGGAAGGGGATGCTGTAAGAGGGTGAGAGCCAGGGGGGAAGGAAGAGGGTGAGAACCATGGAGGAAGGGGGTGCTGGAAGAGGGTGAGAGCAAGGGGGGAAGGAAGAGGGTGAGAACCATGGAGGAAGGGGATGCTAGAAGAGGGTGAGAGCCAGGGGGGAAGGAAGAGGGTGAGAACCATGGAGGAAAGGGGTGCTGGAAGAGGGTAAGAGCAAGGGGGGAAGGAAGAGGGTGAGAACCATGGAGGAAGGGGGTGCTTGAAGAGGGTGAGAGCCAGGGGGGAGCGGGTGCTGGAAGAGGGTGAGAACCATGGAGGAAGGGGATGCTGGAAGAGGGTGAGAGCCAGGGGGGAAGGAAGAGGGTGAGAACCATGGAGGAAGGGGTGCTGGAAGAGGGTGAGAGCAAGGGGGGAAGGAAGAGGGTGAGAACCATGGAGGAAGGGGGTGCTGGAAGAGGGTGAGAGCAAGGGGGGAAGGAAGAGGGTGAGAACCATGGAGGAAGGGGGTGCTGGAAGAGGGTGAGAGCAAGGGGGAAGGAAGAGGGTTAGAACCATGGAGGAAGGGGGTGCTGGAAGAGGGTGAGAGCAAGGGGGGAAGGAAGAGGGTGAGAACCATGGAGGAAGGGGGTGCTGGAAGACTGGAAGAGGGTGAGAGCCAGGGGGGCAGGTAGAGGGTCAGAACCATGGAGGAAGGGGGTGCTGGAAGAGGTTGAGAGCAAGGTGGTGCTGGAAGAGGGTGAGAACCATGGAGGAAGGGGGTGCTGGAAGACTGGAAGAGGGTGAGAGTCAGGGGGGAAGGTAGAGGGTGAGAACCATGGAGGAAGAGGGTGCTGGAAGAGGGTGAGAACTATGGAGGAAGGGGGTGCTGGAAGAGGGTGAGAGCAAGGGGGGAAGGAAGAGGGTGAGAACCATGGGTGAAGGGGGTGCTGGAAGACTGGAAGAGGGTGAGAGTCAGGGGGGAAGGTAGAGGGTGAGAACCATGGAGGAAGGGGGTGCTGGAAGAGGGTGAGAGCAAGGGGGGAAGGAAGAGTGTGAGAACCATGGAGGAAGGGGGTGCTGGAAGAGGGTGAGAGCAAGGGGGAAAGGAAGAGGGTGAGAACCATGGAGGAAGGGGGTGCTGGAAGAGGGTGAGAGCAAGTGGGGGAGCGGGTGCTGGAAGAGGGTGAGAACCATGGAGGAAGGGGATGCTGGAAGAGGGTGAGAACCATGGAGTAAGGGGATGCTGGAAGAGGGTGAGAGCAAGGGGGGAAGGAAGAGGGTGAGAACCATGTAGGAAGGGGGTGCTTGAAGAGGGTGAGAGCCAGGAGGGGAGCGGGTGCTTGAAGAGGGTGAGAACCATGGAGGAAGGGGATGCTGGAAGATGGTGAGAGCCAGGGGGGAAGGAAGAGGGTGAGAACCATGGAGGAAGGGGGTGCTGGAAGAGGGTGAGAGCAAGGGGGAAGGAAGAGGGTGAGAACCATGGAGGAAGGGGGTGCTTAAAGAGGGTGAGAGCCAGGGGGGGGAGTGGGTGCTGGAAGAGGGTGAGAACCATGGAGAAAGGGGATGCTGGAAGAGGGTGAGAGCCAGGGGGGAAGGAAGAGGGTGAGAACCATGGAGGAAGGGGGTGCTGGAAAAGGGTGAGAGCAAGGGGGGAAGGAAGAGGGTGAGAACCATGGAGGAAGGGGGTGCTGGAAGAGGGTGAGAGCCAGAGGGGGAGCGGGTGCTGGAAGAGGGTGAGAACCATGGAGGAAGGGGATGCTGAAAGAGGGTGAGAGCCAGGGGGGAAGGCAGAGGGTGAGAACCATGGAGGAAGGGGGGTGCTGGAAGAGGGTGAGAGCAAGGGGGGAAGGAAGAGGGTGAGAGCAAGGGGGGAAGGAAGAGGGTGAGAACCATGGAGGAAGGGGATGCTGGAAGAGGGTGAGAGCCAGTGGGAAGGAAGAGGGTGAGAACCATGGAGGAAAGGGGTGCTGGAAAAGGGTAAGAGCAAGGGGGGAAGGAAGAGGGTGAGAACCATGGAGGAAGGGGGTGATTGAAGAGGGTGAGAGCCAGGGGGGAGCGGGTGCTGGAAGAGGGTGAGAACCATGGAGGAAGGGGATGCTGGAAGAGGGTGAGAGCCAGGGGGAAGGAAGAGGGTGAGGACAATGGAGGAAGGGGGTGCTGGAAGAGGGTGAGAGCCAGGGGGGAAGGCAGTGTTGGAAGAGGGATGAGAGCTAGGAGGGAAGGGGGTGCTGGAAGAGGGGTGAGAGAGCCAGGGGGGAAGGGGGTGCTGGAAGAGGGGTGAGAGAGCCAGGGGGAAGGGGGTGCAAGAAGAGGGGTGATAGCCGGCGGACAAAGGAAAAGATGGTGCAGGGGCATAGGTAAAAGAAAGTGTAAAGGGAGAGACATCTAAAGAATGGGAATGTCAGGCAAGCAGCCATCATAAAACACAAGTAGTAATGAAGAATGGGAATGCACAGAGGGGACAAGTGTTAAAAGAAAATAAAAAATCAAGCCTTCATACTCCATTCACTTATATTTTCCATACCCCCACTTCTAAATTTCCACTTTGACCACTGCCCTCGGTCCTTGCTCCCGACTGGCTGTGTGAGATGACAGCTGCAGATCCCTCAGTGCCCAGCGTGACCAGTAGAAATACAGAACACAGGATGCCATAATCAGGTAAGTTCATATATTTTCTCATGTGAAATGTGTTTTTAACCATCCTTTGTTGAACTGGGGGCACTACTGTGTATCCAATGATGTTTAAAACACTATGCATTGCTCATTATTGCGCTGTAATTAACTTGCATATTTATCTGTACAGAAACTTTTAATTAAGAGGAAAAAACACTGCTTGTCATAAATTTTATCTGTGATTGTGTCAATATATCTATTTTTGTTTGCATTGTAAATGGTGTATTAAGCTGCTCCTGGGACTCACACTCTAGTACCTGATATGCTGTACCAATTTTCATTTGTGAATGAGTTTTTTGTCTGGGCAATACTGTATGGCATAATGTTATTTGGGGGCACTACTGTATGGCATAATGTTATTTGGGGGCACTATTGTGGCATAATACTGTATGGTATATGATTTTTTGGCACTACTGCATGGCTAAATATGAATTGAGGGTAATATTATGTGGCATAATATGACCCGGGGGCACACGGTGTGGCATAATATGAACTTCTGCCAAAGGCAAGTCTCTCATTGTTGAATATGACAGGGGCCCATAGAAGTTGCTGTACTGGGTCCCAAAATTCCTATTTTCAGCCCTGCCTGTGAGTCAAGGGGGTAGATGTCTCCAGGTAAATAATCTAAATGTTTCCTATCTAATCAAACTGATGGATCACATCCAATTATCTCTCACCCACCTCCTCTATCCCCCTTAATTAATATACTGTGTTATTTAAAATGAATAGAAAGGACGCATAACCAGTTACAGTAGTATAAAAAAATATTTTTCTCTGACATTTTTCTGTAGATGGAAATACTTTTAATGCGGCCGCGTGAGTTCAAATGATCATTTAATAGTTATGTTTTTTCCGATATATTTGTTAGAGTTTTATTTAATGTGGAATGATTCATGAAAATTCTGCCATTACTATTTAATTGAGGGAAAGGGATACCTGTTACCTATATGTGTAAGTATTCTGTTGTTGCTATTTTGTGGGAGATTTGAAAAAAGCAAAACATTGGTTTCCTACAATGGCGCCTGTATAATTGGTGGTATTGCTGTAGTAAGGGGTGGCATGGTGGTGGCATTGTTATAGTGTGTTTGGGGCTTAGTATTGCTAATAAGTATGATAGGGTATAGCTGTAATGTGAGGATGATGTCAGTTGCTGGAATGTGGGGGTGATGCTGGTTGCTGTAATGTGTGTGTGTGTGGGGAAGGGGGGTGATGCCAGTTGCTGTAATGTGGGGGTGATGCTGGTTGCTGGAATGGGGGTGATGCTGGATACTGTAATGTTGGGGATGATGCTGATTGCTGTAATGTGGGGGTGATGCTGGTTGCTGTAATGTGGGGAAGGGGGGTAATGCTGCTTGCCGTGATGTGGGTGGGTATCGATGTAGTAGGAGTGTGTGTGGGGGGTTATTTATTACTGTAATTTGGGTACTAATAATGTATTGTCATGGTATTTATTGATGTAATATGGGTGCTAACAATGTAATGTTGAGGGTCATTAGGAGAAATAAATACCCCCCCCACACACTCATACTACATCATGTTGTACTGCACCAGCAACGCACACTGCGCCAGCATCAGTGTGCAACAATATAGTGCATGAAGCCCACAAGAGGTGGGCCTGTGTGCTTTAAATGCCAGGGCTGATTTTTAGTCCCAGTCCGGCCCTGATTCATGGTGTCATTCACAAGAGTTTTCTATTTCTGTAAATCAGGGGCATAGCTAGATTTACAGGGTAATATAATGTGGGTGACTGTTCACAAGAATATTGAATAGCTGTGAAGTGGTTAGGAAGAGTTGTTAGGTAGTGAGGGGGGACATCATAGTAGTAGCTTATCACACCCATTTTCTGGTAGGCCCCCTTTAGAAAAACGGATCTGTTCTACAAAATTGGGACTATTGGAAGGTAAGTGTTAATACACATTAGGATAGCTTCGACCACAAATAGCCTCTGTCAGTAACATAATTCATGCCCATAGTGTAAGATACTTTATGGGATTAAACCCTCTAGACTAATGAAGCAAGTGGTGTGGTATATCTGTCTCCCTGTTCTTTTGTTTTGTGCAGGTGCACTGAAAGGGAGTGGGTGGGAATTAAGTTCATTGGCCTCTCTTGGAGCTCTGTCCTCATCCACCAATTTATGGTTGTATCTGAGTCAGATTGTGGGTGGAGAAAAGTTACTACACGGACCATTAGCTTCCTATTGATTTGCATGGTTGCACAAGGTGCCAAGGTGGGGTCCACACGTTAACAACCCTTTAGGGATTAGGGTGCAAGAATAAGACTCTGGGATTGCTCTCGGTGGCCCTGGTTCTGTGAATTGCCTCTGCATTATATGTCTGTCTTCTTAGCTGTAGTGAGCTACCTCCAGGAGTATTTAAAGCTTGTTAGTACACTGAATGTTGCTGGAGCATTCTGTGACTTGTCCTTGTTTCTAGTCATATTTTGAATCTTTGAATTTGTGTTTGCTGCATTCAGTCCTGATAATAGCCTCTGGTCTTGTGCCTTTAATTTCTTGTCTACTTCTGTGGCTTTGTTCATCCAATCTTTGTCTATCTGTCAGCCCTGTTTGTCTTCTGTATCCTGTCAACAATGTCCCATTGTTTACCTTGTGGTAGCTTTGATCAGTTATTTTTGTTAACCCTCCCTTGTTTCTCTTTCCGTGTTTTTTCACAGCTTGCCATTAAGTAGATTTAAATTTTTTTGTGCTATTTAACTCCTAAGACATTTGTTACCCAAGACAGTTCTGAGGGTAAAGATGACTGCTATAGGCCCAAGAGCATGCCGACACCAGGAACTATGTCCTTCTCTAGTGGTTTGGGTGTCAGTTCCTTTCTTGTCCCTATTCTTGTGTTATTCCGGCCTCATTCTTGTCTGATATCTTTTGTTGTATCTGAATCCAGATCATGTTTGCATCAACTCCCTGGTTGGCTACACATTTCAGTTTTGACTGCGTGTTCTGAACTCCTGACCAAGCCTATCTGATTATTCTCTTGTTGTTACTCTTACCTTCATTTCTGTAATGGAACTCCTGGGAAGATTGGCTTACCTCCTGAATCCCCTCTATGCAACAAGAAAATGGACACATCTCTCCAGCACATAGAAAGAGGTGTGATACAAGAAAATGGCCACCGTTCTGCACTGATGATTGATGTCACAAAATAGCGATAACAAAAAGGTGTCTGTCTGTCAATCAGTCAGTCAGTCATAGTTGCCTACTCTCAGAATGTCTGGGAGACCCCTGAATTATTGTGAGATCTCATGGGAAGGTAAGCTAACCTCCCCACAATGCTGCTGTGCCTCCCGAATTGCCGGCTTGCACATGATAATGCAATGTTGCATTCGACCAAAACTAACACAGGCGCACTAGCCAAAATGTGCATATATCAGGGAGCAGCAAGAATAATGAGGATCCTCGTTCTATACTATACAGCCTCTGTCGGTATGCACCAATACACAAACCCCCTCTGGTGTCATGCTGCGCACAATACCCATACAATATGTCCACCAATGTAGCTAGACACACCTTTTTTGGCGAAGTGGGGCAGCCCCTCCCCTATTAATTGCACTCCCTGAAATGATTTTTTGCAAGTATTTTGGTTTCTATATCTGTTTGTTATGCTCATAAGTAGTATTATCCCTCTCTGTATAATGTCCAACTGTCATACTATTCCTGTCCATATTTGATATTTCCTGCCCTGGGAATCTGTTCTCCTTCACTTACTGATCACCTAAGCTCCAAAACTCACCTGTACCCCCTGGCAAGCATTAATGCAGCCTCAGACTGTAGTATAGACTGAAAAATGAAGCTGCATTTTATAATAATCCCACCCTATTGTGGCAGAGATCTCCTTTTATTGCACAAAAATATTTTCATAATAAAGCATAGAGACCTCCACCAATACTGCACAGATATTCCTTCCACCCATTACTGTATAGATCGGATCCCCATCACATTAGTCATTTCTACTTTGTTCACAGGACAATGCCGATTCTTCTGGAGAAGCATAGGAATGTAGGTTCCAGGCAGAAGGGGAGGAAACCACAACACGAGGGATCTGTCCACTGGGCTCCTCTACTGCAGTAGTAAAGCTAGGGAGAGGTCATAAAGGTTGCATCACATGTGACTCTATTAAAGGGCTACATGAGCCCCTCAGGCTGACTATTGTCTACCACTTTTATTTAGTAACGAAGAAAAAAGATGACCAATTGGGGCACTCTTTTAATGGGTGTAGACATATATACTGTTATTGTATTTATATGTATATGTAAGATGTAATAAAAACAAACTTTATTCGTATCTAATTAAAAACAATTGCCAAATAGCGAAATATTAAAAAATGATGATTGAGACACACATGAATATGAGTACAAATTCAGTTAAGATAGACACAATTTAATTGTCTAGCCGCGATGCTACTCTTATATCTTGAGATTTGTTTAATTAAATTCTTAAATAGATCCAACTTATTTTAATGGTTCAGAGCCCCTGACCAAATTCTTATGCTGTATAAAATAGTTATAATAATAATTTTATATAAGCCTCTTAGCACCATAAAGAGTCTATCCATCAGGGATTAGTAATAGCGGTCACGCGTCTCTGAGGGTATTAGTTGATACTTACCTGTACAAGCGGCAATCACTTTATATAGATATTGTATTTCTGGATAATCCTATATAGCATTAGGCAATCTTTAACCACGCTCCTTATGTTTTATTATAGTGGCACTATTTAAGGGAGTGGAGCCAAGATAGGTTCAGTCAATTTTCTTTCAGGTCCAATTGTACTCAGTTCCTTATTAGAGGACAATCAACTTTACAAACCCACAAGGAGATTATCATAAATCTGTGAAAATATTATTTCCTAGAACAGATTCTTGAGGGTTAATTGGAAGTCATACAATTCTGTGTTAGATTACATGCCTAGGAACCTATTGTACAGATGCAGAATTAGGGGCTATATACAGCATTAGAATTTGGTCAGGGGCTCTGAACCATTAAAATAAGGTGGATCTATTTAAGAATTTAATTAAACAAATCTCAAGATATAAGAGTAGCATCGCGGCTAGACAATTAAATTGTGTCTATCATAACTGAATTTGTACTCATATTCATGTGTGTCTCAATCATCATTTTTTAATATTTCGCTATTTGGCAATTGTTTTTAATTAGATACGAATAAAGTTTGTTTTTATTACATCTTACATATACATATAAATACAATAACAGTATATATGTCTACACCCATTAAAAGAGTGCCCCAATTGGTCATCTTTTTTCTTCGTTACTAAATAAAGGTTACTAAAACTCTATGACCGGGTGCACCCCTCCTTATTAGTTAACCACACCACATTAATGGTGGAAGAGATATTTATATAAGTGAAGGAGGTCTAATGGTATACCTGGTGCAGTCAATTCTTTTCTACAAGTGTGTATATTGTCTACCACTGTTTGAGACAACTGTTTTGCTCAACAAAAGAAGGATGGAGAGGTTGTAGTAGAGAAAAATGAAACTTTGTACATACTCATCTCATGCTCATGGACACCTCCAAGAAGAAATCACTCTGTAAATAGATTAGATTACTAAATTACAGTCCTATCTAAGCCAACAATCCAAAAGACAGGCATGGATACGTGTGATTATATTCTTGGTCTTCTACAAGTCTTTTCTAACTTCAAATAATCACTCCGCTGAGGCAGTGTCGACTGACCCCACACTGCAAGAAAGTGGAGCAGCATGGGGAGAGTGGAGAAGACTGGGAGAGCTGTGTGGCTAGACTCCATTGTGCAGAGAGAAGTTGCAAATCCAGAGTACCCCATCTCCAGAGTGTATTCAATGCCACAGTTCATAGTGTATCCAGTGCCAGGGATTATTACATAGGGTGAGTTCAGAGGCCAAAAGATATCAATAGACTGAAGACTGTTCAGGGTCCTAAATTTATCCACATAGTGTCAAGAAGTCACCAACCATAATCATAGCTTAGCTTATCCAGAAGACAGACTTCCTCAAAAAGAAGGGGTTGTCAGACCCTGGGGACCATGTGAATAATGGTATCCATAACTACTACCAATCAGTTGGCAGCCAATAGAGATTGCCTTACCTGTCTGAACTAGGAGTCTGCCTTTAAATATCACACCTCCAATACCCTTTTGGAATTTGTCCTAGTGGCTACCAGCAGAACACTAACCTGAAGCACCGCTTATGTGAAGAGATCCCTGGATCAAAGGAAAAAGGATCACTTACCCGCTCTGCAGTCCCACCATTTTCCGGTCCTGATCCTTGAGAAGATTCACTCTAGTCTAGGAATCAGAGACCACCGCGAAAAGCAAATCCGCATTCGCTAGGGGTATTTTGAATTTGTACATTGCAGTGAGGCAATCCAGGCCTGGCACATCACTCTACCCTCTCAATGGCTTATATTTAGCTTTCGTGAGTGGTACAGCCAGTAGATTGTGAACAGAAGTGAGAAAAGCTCCAGAGAGAACATTGCCTTGCGATCAAGAGTAGAAGATGCCGGAGAAGAAAAGAAGGCAGATTAGAAGATTTTTGGAAGAAGAGCTGGAGGCGATTCACTGAAACAGCAGCAGGAGGGGAGCTTTCACCGTTTTCCCCTGCTGCCAACCAAAGCTGCCATACAGGTGAGGTGTACCTCCCTCAAAGTCAGACGCTATGTCTTTGGACACCAGATAATTGGTCGCTAGGCCTGTAGGCACCACATAATCAGGTGCTATGCCCATGTCACCAGTTTAGTCGGTGCTAGGCCTGTGAACAACAGATAATAAGGCCTTATGCCTGTGAGCACCAGTTTAGCCAGATGCTAGACCAGTGAGCGCATTAATGTGGAATATATATATTAGAGCACTAGGCCTGTGGCATATAGTTCAAGCCTGTTGCCAATTAGAAGTTGTCTCCGATTCTCCATTTTGTGGTGTCCCTGTCCTACAGGCCTGTGCTCCTTCCTCATTCCCTATCCACTGGACCACAAGGCAGGTGCCCTGGATGCTCTATTGTCACCAAAAATCATTGTTCAAAGATTTTCCTGCCCTTTCCTGCCCTATGGTTGACTGTACATTATGTGCAGGTACTAGTCCATTCAGTATAGCATAGACTCACTCCAGTAAGGGAATCTATTTGCCCTTGTTTATGTGGGGTTATCCTGAATATTGATTCATAATGAGATGCTTATATATGGAATGTGTTTCCCCTCAGACCTAATAAAATGTTAATTTATAATACCAGTTGCTGGCCCGCTCTAGCAATAGTAGCCCAGTTTCATTACCCAGTTCATATTACATCAATTTTCAGGCCATCCTGCATCCATCCCCTTACACACTGTGTTAATAAATGTGCCAGATGGCTTTCCCCTAGTCGAGGAACACACAGTTCCCAGTGGCTACATCTACCTAATTGTTTTCTACCTGTTTTGTTCTGCAGAAATGATAAACATCTGCAGTAAACTAATGCAATATAAATAAAAGGGACAAAGTACACGCTCAAGTGGATGATCCATATATACTAGAATTTTGATTAAATAGATCACAAAAGGGTAATAACTCATGTAAAGTTAAAACTGCTTGTTAAAGGGGTTTTGAATTTTAAAGCTCAAGTTGTGTATTACTACATTTATTGAATAGGCTGAATCAGTGTGCTGTGAACTGCAGTGCTGGGCAATCTGGCTCCTGGCTTCAGGAAATTTTGTATAAAACATATTGGTGTTCATTGTACCCCTCCTGTAATAATGTTAACTAGCCCTAGTTTATTCAGCATGAGGTCGAATCCCTTGGGGAATCAGGCAGGCAAACAATTTGATTCCCCTAAAAATGTCCTATAGCTGTTCCCATCACTTGTGCCCAGTGGCTGTTGGGAAAATTAATAATAATTAGATTTAAGCATTTTTTGCTGGTTCACTACAGGTCCCAGCAAGCCCTGGCAGCCCTAAACTGCTCGGTTATGCTGGAACTTGCAGAACTACATGGACCAGCATAACCATGGCTGCCAGAGCATGTTGGCCCTTGTAGAAATGTAGAGCAAAAAAATAATGTCAAATAAAAAATACTTCCCCACACACCATCTTTTACAAATTTATTTCTCACTTAAATCTAGAGCGATCATCTTGTGTCATCTTGCTTGTAATCCTTTAGGAAAAAAACAAAAAAACATGTAAGCGAAGACTTGCAGAGCCGTGATATGAGCCGTGATATGACTTGCAGAGGCTGGACGGCCTGTCAGCTACTTATTAATACAGAGCAGCTTTGATTGGTCAGACATGGGGAAGCTGCTTTGCATTGGCTAGTAGTCCTTACACCCCACATGGGGCATAATCTCAATGAAGAACATTGTTACAATGTAATTCATTGATTAAATAGAATACAGACTAGGACTGGATGACATTATAGCAGGAAACCCCATTATGCGGGTTTCCTTGTTATAGTGTCACCAGCCCAGCCTATCATAGCTTAGTGCTGGTAGCAACTTTTACAGGTTGACCTCACGCAATTGTCACAGTTATGAATGCTCGTACTGTTGTGATACCCCCACTACACGAGGTAAAACTTCTGAATGGAGCAGAGGTGCTGGAGTCCATCTTTGGCTCTGCAACTACATTGCAGAATGCAGTGGAGCTGGGGAATGTCAATTAAACTGTGGGCAGAGGTTGGATGAGGAGACAGAATAAACAGATGTGAGAGAGTGCTCTGATCACAAGGGACACATAAATAGAGACAGATTTGAGGCAAAGAATAGTGATAAAGCACTAAGGAGAGTGGAGATTAAAGAGGACATTAATAAAAATAGAGATATAAGGGCTGAAAGTAACAGTGACCGGAGAGAAAACTGACAAAACAGGTGAGACAGGGGTAAATAAATAAGATGGCTTTACAAAGTAAAAATAGGAGTCATATTTGTTATTATTGTTTAGAATTTGCCTCAGAGAGAATCCAACTTTTCCCAAACCCCTGAGTTATAGTGAGAGCCTGTGGCACTACAAATAACACCCGACTGCCATTTTGTGGACAGAATGCGGTCATCCATGTTAGGGTCCAACTGTTGCTGTCTTACAAGACAGAAAACTATATATATATATTTGCACACAGTAGACAGATGATAATAATCAGAGATTATACTAAAACCGCCCTGAGATCACTAGTTAAGTCAGCCATTAACTGTCAAGAACTGTATAAAACTGCAGATACTCATCCCCAGAGCTATTAATAATTGCAGCTAGTCAGGAATTGTACACATCTTATGTTAAAAGTAGAGATGGGCGGGCTCGGTTCCCCAAGATCCGAACCCGCCCGAACTTTGCCTATCCGAGTACCAAGCCGAGTAGGCTCGGTACTCTCCCGCCCATTTGGATTCGAGGCAAAACGTCATCGTGACATGGTCGGATCTCAGAGCTCGGTTCTCGCGATATTTGAAATGCATAAATACCCGCCTCCACAGCAATCCATCGCCATTTGACAGAGGGAGAGAGCAGGGTTAGGTCACAGGCTGTATTAGAGCAGGGACAGAGCAATTATTGTATACCTTATTCTTACCTTGTATACCTTATTCTTTCAATTATTATTGAAATTCTGCTAGCAATTCTTTTAGCAATTGTTAGAGCAGGAAGATAGGAGGATGGAGGAGGCATCTTTTTGAACATTTTGCACTACAAGTGCTTTGGGGTGTCCCATATTTCCCAGTGTGAACTACAATTTTTCTGGCTGCAGAAAGTCTTATCTAGCAGCACTCTCTATTTAATATTTTGCACTACAAGTGCTTTGGGCTCATTAAAATGGATTGAAAGCAGTCCACATATGAGCAGGATCAGCAAGCAGGTGCTGGCACCAATCCTGATGGTAGTGTTTCCTGGGTTATGTTATTTTAAAAAATGCTATTTTTTACAAAAATAGCAAAACAAAACCAATCAAAACCAAAACAAAAACACGCAAGGGCGGTTTTGCCAAAACCAAAATCAAAACACGAAGGTAATCCAGATCCAAAACCAAAACACGGGGGTCAGTGACAATCTCTATTTGAAAGCAACATATGTCAACTGAAGCAGAGAAGAGGTTATGAATTTCTCATCAGTGAACAAAAGAACAGAGTATCCTTAGAGCAGGGGTCAGGGAACTTTTTTACCTTTTACCCCCAAATATATTTAGATATGCTGATGTTACCCCCTTGATTTGAAAGGAAGGAAATCATATATTATTATTGGAAATCAAAATTTTATTGAATCTATTCAAAATTTCTTTGAAAGCTTTAACTTTAAAACTTCAGGTTTTGGAGAAATGATGTTGCTTCATTTTTTTTACGAGAGCATCAATATTGGGGCATTTTGATGTCAGAGCAATTTGGATACAGTCTTCAGCGTCCAATCGATTTCTCTGCTTTGTTTTTATGTTCGTTAGAGTGGAAAATCCTTGTTCGCAAAGGTAGGTTGTTGCAAAAGGCAGCAACTTTTTGAATGCCTCCTCATGTGCAATTTTGAATGCCTTTGCAGCTGTTGACATCCAAAAATATGACAGATCTGCTTTGTTTTCAAATGCAATACATGCTTCATTATTGCATCGAAGCTATTTCACATTTAAAGGGGTCTACAATCCAACTGACAGCATGTGAATCAGCAGCATTACCCCCAGGAATTTCATTTTTACCCCATTTGGGGTAATTTACCCCTGTTCCCTGACCACTGCCTTAGAGGAATGTGTGACCTGGTGCACTGCTACACCTTAAGGACTAGTCACTACTGTAGCTGCATCATAAAAGACAGTGGGTAAACTTTACATGTGCTACAAGAGTAGATTTATCTGAAACATATCTATTCTAACCTCAGAGACCGTTACCTCCAAGTAATATATATTTATGGTGTTGTCAAATAATAGAAGCCTGCAGAATTTTCTGTGTTGTGTTTAAATTTCCATAGAACAGGACTGCAACGTTCGGATTCCACACTCGCAAGAATAGAATAAGTACTGTTTTTATATATTTCTATAATTATTTACTACTCAAACTGTTAGTATAGGTATTTATGATATTGAGGATTGCTATTTAATACGTTAAGTAATCTATTCATTTTGATGTTTTTAGCATCTCTGATCTGGTTATTACGTTGTTGGTTCCAGTAAGTGATAGAGCCATCCACACATATTTATATATATATATATTTATATATATATATATATATATATATATATATATATAGATGTATAGATATATATATGTGAACTTATGACTAGTTAAATAGATAATTAAATAAATATAACATTCTTAAGCCCAATTGCATTTCGGTTTTCAATTAAGCAAGAGAGAGGCAGACCGGAACAAGAGCTCACCTCGTGAAGGTACCACCATTAACTAGAACCCGTGAGCCGACTCGTCATATTCAAGGTATCAAGGTATCACACTGGGACCACTTTGGATGGTATATTTTATATCTATTTACTCCTTCTTGTTTAATATAAAATATCATTCTGTGTACAAATAGATATAGATATATATCCCTGACCAAGGGATTTTTTTAGGTGTGGGACCTGTGTGGCCTGCAAAAATATTCATAGTAATAACAGTAAAATAATGGAGTTTGAGGTTCAGAACCAAAAGTTTAAGATTAACCAGTTTATCACGTTATATGATTTATTTGCTGAAATGCCATTGTGGCATGTTTTATGTTAGGGAAGACTTCTCGTCCTCTTAAAAAATGGATATACGAACATCTTTGCAACATAAAAATGGGATACGAACTTCACTCTGTCTCACAACACTTTACACTTCATCATAACTGTTCAGTTTCTGGTATCAAGAATTTTTTGGGCATAGATATTATGCAAAGGAATTGGAAAAATAGGGATCTAGATAGTCTTCTATCTAAAAAGGAGATGTTCTGGATCTATAAATTAAATTGTGTATTTCCTGAAGGTCTTAATAAGGATTTTGATTTGAAATGTTTTTTAGAATGATATGTTTATATAATTTTATTATTGATTAAATATTGACATTTTTTTTTTCTGAGCAACAACATATGTTGAAAAGAAGGAAAAATTGGACTTACCACACCCATCGCTTTGTACGGAATTCATTACATTTATTATATTTATTCAGAAGTAAATGATTTGTGTATGGATATATTTGAGCTTGAAATATGGATTTAATGATATATGATAACGTAGATGGATTCATTGTATCCTACTCTATTGACGAGTGTCCACGCATGCGTGATTTCGGGTGATCCAGGATGTGGCTCATCTGACATCGAGACTTGATGTGGACACATGCGCATTCCCCTTTTGATTTCCGGAATGAAGCATGGTTTTTTTATGTGTGGATTTGAAACGCACGCCTAACACAATGTTTTGTTTTTATTAATTTGAACTCACTCTTTGGTTGAATCTCTATATTTCGAGTGCGAATTGTAACCCTTGTTTGGAGTTGTTCTATGAATTTTATATATCTGCATGTACTCCGAATATATTGGATTGTTAGACATTTCATGTTCATTATAATAGTTGTTATATATATTACTTGTTTTAATATGTAATTTTTTTGTGAATTTATCAATTTGGAAATATGTGTAAAGATTGATTTGTTGGATCACATGATGGGGAAATAGGAAATAGAGATATATGTAGAACCTTGCGGGGTATGGTCCAATTATCTTGACAAAGACTCATTGATAGTCGAAACGCGTCGGAGAATGGACCTTTGGAGTGCAAATTGCTCATTTTGGACATTAACATCGTTTACAGAGGACTTGCTTGCAGATTATCCAGATAGAATCTACAAGCGCTTTCTGCTCTGTAGTCTGGTACGAGCAACTGCATTTCCACTTTGATGTTTTACCATTTTAGATAATTATATGTGTGTTTTAATTCATTAAAATATAAATATAAAAACATATTACGCTAGATTCATCATATTTTCTATTTGCATGATATCCCTGGATATTATTGGAGTCGGCTTTCTCATATTCCGGGGAACAAGATTATTGGAATTTTGCTACAAGTACCCGCTATGTGAACATAGAAAAAATTTGTCCTGTAAGTTTATTTCTTTCTGGGAAAGAATTTGATGTATAAGTAGAGACCAAACTACGCTTTATATCATCCTCCTGTACACAGAGGTTGATCATACGGAATCCTTTACAATCCTTTATCAGCACCATATAATATAAACAATAAGGGCCTGAATCATTATGGAGAGTAATAAAAGGAGTAACTTTTCACCTTGGCAAAACCATGTTGCATTGGAGGGGGAGGTAAATTTAAAAAGTGGGGACAAATTTATAGTTGGCATGTTCTAGATCAACTTTACATTTCAATGTAAAAAATAAAGCTATCAATTATTGGTGTGCTATATGAAAAAACAGCCAGTATTTAACTTATGTGCAAAATAAAGAACCTTGCATTGTAACATGGTTTGTCCCGGGAAGCATTTACTCCTTTTTTTGCCTTACTTTGCTTAATGACTCAGGCCCTAAGTGTTTTAGAGATGTATGAAGAGACTAATCACGTATCGTTTAATTAGAAGTAGAGTTTTATGCTATAAAATATTGTGAGGATTTATGGTTTAAGTGGTGGTGATCATCCACTATTCTGATTCTGTTTCTTGGGGAATCAATGGTGCCGAATTGAATCTCATATTTAATTTTATTTGATAAAATATCATTCATCAACCACAATCATGTCTCCAGTATACTGCCACATGAAGATACGATTAAAGCTTGTCTTCAGATGCTTTGAACACATCTTCATGCGGGCACACTATGTAATTTATTTGCTATTTAATCAGTAAATCGACATTCTTGGTGACAGTTGTACTTAAAATATTTTTGACAATTGCTCGGAAAAGGCTATCCTATGTTAGACACAGGCTCTATAAGCTTTTAGACTCAGAACAGCAGCGGTATTAGGGATATCATGATTTTTCACTTGCATACCTCCCAACATTTTCAAAAGCAAAATCGAGACACAATCAAGCCCCTCCCACGATCCATGCTAGCCATACTCATATCTGCTCAAATCCACCTCAGATCCAAAAAACTACATCCAGATCTCACCAAAAACAGCTAATATTATTACAAGGTCACATCCTTTCTAGGTCAGTCCCGACTAAATAATGACCTTTGAGAGGTATATACTTGTGGCCTGGATGCTGAAAATGTTCCTGCATTAGTACAGAAATATCACATACTTATATGCTATTGTAAAGGAAACGCACAGTTTTTTGTAGTAAAGCACATAGCATTTCACAAAGCATTGAATGCTTTTGTAGATTGTAATTATTCATGTTCTCACAGGTTTTTACACATATACCAATGAGCCTTGGGCTTTTACAAGTTACATAGTTACATAATAAGTCAAATTAAAATAAGACATGTCCTTCAAGTTCAACCTTCAATTGCTACGAGGAGGTCTAGAAAATTTGCAAAGTGAAAATTCAGTGAAATCATTTGTCCTACCATAGCGAATTACTTGTATGTTTGTAACCATTGGACCTACCTATGCAAGTCTTGCCATCAGAGTGTAGTGCAAACTTGACATGACATCCACATCGGGGACCATGATCGGTGTCATCACATGTGTGCTGACAGCCACCATTACCATAGTTACAGGTCACTATAAGGAAGATGAAAAAAACCAACTGTGTAAATGCATAATTTAGATGCTTGGTATACAAATGTTGTAGTATATTAACAGCAACTATAGTGAAATATATAGGATTTCTATATTTCTAATTGTACCCTTTTTATTATTATCAGCTCCTCCTGGGAGGTGGTACAAAATGCAGAAACCTCCTGCACCATATGTTCAATTCCTTACTGAGTGTACTAATGAAAAACATTGTGTATAGGAAAAATATAAACATATTATGCAACATATCATAGTAAACACACTGGTACTGCTCTGGTTCCCTAGGAAAATGAAGCCTAAATGTACTCAGCATTTTTAAAGCACTACAAAAATGCTGAAGTAGTTAATTAACATATGATTTTGAATTTAATACTGTATAGATAATCCATGACAATGTATCTGCAAGTAGTTGGTATTTTGCTGCATATACTAAGATGATAATACTTACAGAAATGTTTTACTGTGAGTTTCTAGTGATATCTGAACATCTAAAGCAGATAAAAAAAATCTGCTATACCATACATTATTGGACAAATTTTCTCAGAAATATGGCAGTGTGTAATGAGCAGCTTCAGAATGATTTCCAGACACAGCTGTTGCTAGCCTTTAGAATTATTTAATTGCAGATAAAATATAGAGTAATTGCCTATGTTTAATCAATTGTTATTTGTTGTCTTAGCACAAGGAGCAAAATACTGCACAGCGAAATTAGCAAGTACCTCAGTTTACAAAGGAGAACTAGCAACAAAAATGTAATCAAAGAACAGGAAACCATTGCACTCACCGCCAGGCATGGCACTTGAAAATCAGTAACAATGGTATATGTGTTAATGACACTTTGCTTAAGCATTTTAGAAGAAAGCTAAGGAAATAGATATGCATGTAGAATTGGCAAAAATGCGGTAATATTATGGTGTTTTCTTTAAAAAAAAAAAAGAATGTGGAAAGCTATCACACAGTGTTGTTGATCACAGCATAGAAAAAAGGAGGGTATGCTGTCCAGCTGCTGAAAATGCAGTGTGTAGTAAACTTACTATATCAGTAAAGTGCTCTTGTAAACACTAAGCAGTCACAAGTCTAGCACTGCAAGCTCTGTCCCATCACAACCTGGTGGGCTGTGGGATTATACTTACACATCTTCTTGTGTGGTGGTGGGTTGGAACTATTTAATTGCCCCCAACCTATGCTGAGGACAATAGCCAATATATATATATTTACTTATTTTATTATGATTAGAACACAGAACACTTTATATGAGTTTATGACTTTAGTCGTATCCATACATTTTGTCTTGCACAAGAAACATCACCAGCTTGTCAATCATACTTAACTATCCTCTAAACCTCAGCTGGCAATGTAAATGTGACTGTATATTATTGTATAAAGGCGGTGTTATTGTATGTTGTTTTACTTTTTCTTAAATTTTTCCAGATGGGGCCCTTAGATTCTACACGGTTCCCCTATGTGCCACTCTAAAAAAACTATTGTCACCTGGGTTTTTATGGGCACCCATTCATACAGAGGCACGTTGAGAATTTGAATCGACCGCTGAAAGTGCGCCTCCGCTACAGTCAGCCATGTTGTGCTGGAAGTGCTGGTCAACTGTAGAACCAATCCTGAGTTAACCAAAAGCTGGAACAAGTTAAATAAAATAACTTATACAACCTGGCAAATGGGTAACGTTTGTTCTTCAACAAACTCAGCTACACCTCCTACAACTACTCTCCGCAGAGTTGCACTCCATGGAGAGCTTGCTGCAACCCAAGGGGGCCACCCTTTGATAAGTAAGTTCCCAATGCACTGGGAAGTCTTATCTGGAACTAGCTCCACTAAGGCCAAACCAAGGTGGGAACCAGTTTGAATTTAAAAGGGTGAACTCAGCTATCCTCTGGGTGTTCTATTTTGGACAGACTGACTAGGCATTATGGCTTATGCTGAACTAGAACAGGATAGTGCTGGTGTGAGTCTCTTCAAGTCTCTGCAGACCTCTTTACCTTGAAATACCTGCTAAAAGCTGGAGGACATCGGACCTGGTCCCTGCCCAGCTGGAAGAGCAGTGAACTGTGTGAATCGGTGACTGAGATGGTGCTCCATATAATTCACTCCAGGGAACTTGTGACTATAGCTACTTTAGGGTAAAGTTGGCTAGTATGCTTCCTTGTTGTGTTAACCCTCTGGCTCTTTGTTATTTGCATGTATTCTTGTGTGATCTGTAAATAGATATTTTTGAATATAAAATAAAATGTACTTGTCTGCCTAAGTGATTACCGGTTGTCCTCAGTTAGTAAATATGGTTGCTTGTGGGCGAACCAGCTAGATTGAGTGGCAAAAGAGATAAACATAAAGCCATTATCCTGACAGTTAAGATGAGGGGCAATATAGTAGAATCCAGCACTAAGCTAAAATGGGTACCTCTGAGCAGTGTGAACTACATCATCACCTGGAGTGGTAGACAATGAATGATGCTACATAATAGTGTATTAACCATTTAACACCTCATTCCAAGGAGGTGTGCCTGGAGGAGTATCTTCCCAACAATCAGCAGTAGATTACTATAATAATAATAATAATAATAATAATAACACTTACATTTACAATCTCTCTGATTTCTTGTTAGCTCAAATCCTGGTCGACATTCACAGGACACACCTTTAGGTGTTTCACGACAAATATGGGCACAACCATGGTTCCTGTCCATGCAGTTCATACCTTCTGGAAAACAGAGGGAGATTTCAGATCTATGAAAAGGGAACCTCTAGAAACATATAACCCTTAATTATTGTATTTAAATATTTACACATATTTGCATCTAATAAATTAAGTCACCCTCCGACCAATAGATCATGCAGAGTAAGCATAAGTCACATATTCTACTTTTACTTTAGCGTATTTAGTTAATAATATTGCAAATAACATTTACAGCGGGTGAAAGAAGTATTGAACACATCAACATTTTTCTCAGTAAATATATATTTAATGTGGCTATTTTAATGGAATTTGCACAAAATGTCAGCAAAAACCCTTGCAATCCACCCATGCAAATAAATCAAACCATAGATGTCCATAATTAGAGTTTTTTTGACTGCTTAATATGCATTTAGTTAAATGTTGAGTATATACAATTGAATTGTTTATATAAATTGAATTTTTAATACTGCTGTTAATTTTTGTTATTGGTAGTCTTTTAATTTAAGAGAACATTACCACGTATTATACTTTTTATTATAGGCAAATGTATCGATGTGAGATGTAGCAATATTTGTGTAGACTTCTTTTCAGTCTAATTTCTTTAGACAAAATTCCTGACCATGACAATGGCAATGATTTTTTAATTGTCTTCATACATAGGTTATTCTTAGTGATCATTCAAAATTAAAAGGCACTTGGTAATGTTCTTATCTCTCCCAATTGTCCACTTTGGGAGAGCATTAACCTATATATGTAAGGAGAACCTTTTTCCAAGGTTGTTACAGGTTTAATTACTCAAGGTCTGATTACCAGTCTAGTCTGCATTAAATATCTATCCACATATACTCTAACTTATTTAGGAAAGATCTCAATATGCAATATGTTACATTTGCAAATTGCTCTTTTCAGACCTGTTAAGCATGTTTACAATTCAGAGTCATTTATTATAACAGATCACAAAAGCTATTATTTTTGCATGGTAAAAATGTACATTTCATTAATGTAATGTATATGATCCATGCTATCACTATGATATTTTTTACATTTCATTCATTAGAACAGGTATCAAGGCAGCTCTACTTTCACAATGATATTATTGTCTACATTTTATTGGTATAATCTATCTAACTTTACTGTGGTGTTCACTATTGCGGCTAGTAATTCCTTTATAGCATGGACTACACTTCTACCATTTCTGGACTTATTATATTTCACCCGAGTATTAGGACATTTAAGGGCTTAGTTTCAACATTAGCAGAGAAAAAAATGCAGACGCGTGCTTCATCACAGGCTTGCATATGATGTGGTTTGAGTTTCACAGAAACTTCTGATCTCCTGGGATATTCATGCACAACAGTTTCTATAGTATGCACAGCATGATGCGCAAAACAAAAAACAACCAGTGCGTGGCAGCTCTATGCATAAAAATTCCTTGTTAAGCAAAGACGCCAGAGGAGAAGGAGCAGACTGGTTCAAGCTGACAGCAAAGAGACAGTATTCTAATAACCATCGCGTTGCAACAGTGGTATGCAGAAGAGTATCTCTGAAAACACAGCATGTTGAACCTTGAAGTAGATGGGTTACAGCAGCAGAAGACCACACTGGGTTTCACTCTTCTCAGCTAAAAACAGGAAGCTGAGACTACAGTGGTGTTACGTTCCAGGTGCACTCGGTCTAGATTTGTAGGAACCTAGCACGGCGCGGAGTCTAACAGCGCCCTGGTTTTCGCCAAGAACCATTGCAAGGTGGGATGGATTTAGCTGCTAGGAAACTGCAGGTCGCGGCCCTTGGTTTGGCCCCTAGACACGAGTGAGATAGGTGAAACTGACAATACAAGGAGTGGAAGTAGATACCTTTGAGAGGACTGTGGTATTCACTGGTGAACAGGTAAGGATAAGCGGGACGGAGCAGGCGGAGTGCTGAATGCGGACCGGTGGTACACAAGGTAGATGACAGGTGAGTGTTCTTGTATTCAAGCTGGTTAGTACACAGTTCTGAAAGCCTTGGAGCGATAAAGTTAACAGGAGGAAGGTCTGATATACTAGCCGAGTCGATACATGGTTTAGATGTCTGCGGTGCACTGGAGTGAGCAGTAGAGTAGTTGGTTAAACAAGCCAAATTGATACATGGTTCAGATGTCCGCGGTGCACTGGAGTGAGCAGTAGAGTAGTTGATTAGACAAGCCAAGTCAGTACACGATTCTGATGCGGAGACCTCATGGAGGAGTAAAGCAGGAACCGAAGAAGAGGCGCCAAAGCAGACAGCCACAGAGAGCTCCAGGAACACAAGGGTTGAGTCAGGAGGATAACCTGTTGATCTGACACAGGTATGATTTCAGATCCTCCCTTTATTTCGGATTCCTCGCCACGGAGTCACATGATATTCCAACAGTGAATCACATGAGCTCCTAATCGCTACCCAGGCTAGCGACTGACAGATGCTAGAGAAATGCAGGTGAGCGCTCTTCAAGTGGGCACAAGGTCATCAAAACTGGAAATAAGAAGATTGGAAAAAATGTTTTTTGGTCTAACAAATCTTGATTACTGCTGCAACATACAGATGTTAGGGTCAAAAGTTGGTGTCAACAACATGAATCTCTAGATCCATAATGGTGAATGGTGGTGGTGGCGTTATGGTTTCTTGGTACTGATTAGACCCCTTACTACTAGTTGTGCATTGTTTATGAATAGCAATACTTCGATACTGCCATGTACATGCCTGGCCAATAATAACCTCAATAAGATTCTTTCTCGGGTCTTATCTTCTCCCAAATGTCCCCCACAAATATGTGTATGTGCTGCCTTTAAGACTATCTATGACATCCCTCAACAGCGACACAGATGGATTGTCCTTTCACCATTCCGGCTGCCCACGCCTCCTACGATTACAGGAATGAGTTGCCGCGGACTTCTGTACAGCATTCAAAAACAGTATCTCCAGAATTTCAGAGAACTTATCTCTTGTATCCTCAACCATGTCCGTCAAGATCAGATTTTTAACATTTGAGTCAATTGACAATTTATCCATCTGGATTTGCTGCTATAGGACTTATTTAAACAATGGAAAGTCTCTGCTATGCCCTTTGGTGCTATGGCGGTTACTACAATAATTGTTTGGTATTTCACGATGTCCAGCAAGAGTGTATTCTCCTATTCTTTGGTGGTACCATGGATAAACAGTACTTTGCCTCTGGGCAACCTGGTGGTTATAGATTCTGGCATAACAGAGCTAGAGACTAAAGTGAGTTCACTCCCGCAATCCACCAAAACTAAAACAATTTTTTTATTTCCAAGGATAGTCACTTGAAACAGAAAGGGACTACCCATTGTAGCTTATACTAATGTGTATATAAACAGCTTTGATCAACACAAATTTGGACCATTTATTTGATCCCAGGTTACTGGCTACACTACCTTGTGTACAACATCCAGCAATATTAATATAATAATACTGTCACGGGCACTAGGAGTTTCTACCCAGGATTCACCAGGTGTGATTATGCTTACCAGAGGGGTGGAGTTTATCACAGCGATCCTCTGGGCAGTATGGTGAATGGTTGGAACAGTACAACAACTTAGGATAAGGAATGTCAATGGAGAGTCAGCGACTTGCAGCTATGCAGCAGGAGAGTCAGCGACTTGCAGCTATGCAGCAGGAGAGTCAGCGACTTGCAACTATAATGCGGAGGTAGGTATAACAACTGATGTGCAGTGAAGACTCGTGCTAGTGCAGGTGGGTAGCTGGGAGAGTCAGTGGTCTGCGGATAGCAAGTTGTACTCGAAAGAATTGAATTTCCAACGCACTAGGAGATCAAACACTCAGTCTATCTTCACACATATAATATGATTGTCTGGTGACTGAGTTGGTGCACCCTACACATGTATTATTAGTTCATAAATTAACAAGCACAAAGAGGAAAATCATGTAACGTAGGGGCACTCAATGATAATTGAATATTTTAAATCTTACATTTTATTAATTTTATTTAAAATAGTATTGAGTCCCAATATAGTACCTGTGACACCAGTTGCGAAATAAAAACCAAAAAATTGGGGATAAACAAAAATGTAAATATTAAAATGGCAGAAAACACCGCCAAGCCTCGTAGTGTGATGAGACAGCTAAAGAATCTCCAATATATAGTCTATAATAAATGACAAGATATTTAGTAGCTGTCTGTACATCTATAAAGTGTGGGACCGTTTGATTTTTTTAGGTCCCAAACGGGAGATGTCTGGTATACATAATGGGTTATCACTAACGGAGTTGTGGTAATATAATCAAAGTTATACCCTTATTATTATTATGGAATGAATATTATAAGGATATATATCAGATTAATTCTGCCCTTCATATTTCACAATAAAACCTCCGTTTAATAGGACATAGTCTGTGGCAGTAACGGTTTTATCGCTATGTACCAGGCTCAGAGGTGCTATATGAATATATATATTCTCATAAATATTGCCAACACCAAATGTATAAGCCACGAAATACCACACTATAGGATGTTATGTTTAACATCTGAAATCATATAGTTCGTTATGACCTATATTGAAGCGTCAGTCAGGCTAGATCCTGCCCTAACTGATTGCTGTAGGCATGGTTAACGTTGAGACTGATCTATATGTCCCTCTTTTATTAATATTAAGGCTCTCATCTAAACATTCATATACACGTTGGCTATCTGATTGACATAATTGCCCCTACAATACGCCAGAAACTAGTCCCCTCCCGAATAAAGCATTATAATGATTATTAATTTACATAACACTGCGAGGCGAACGCCGACGCGCGTTTCGCTCACTCGCTTTAACCAGGCAAACAGTGGTCGTCAGCAAACTGCAAACGTCAGTGGTCTGCGGATAGCAAGTTGTACCACTGCGGTGATGGGAAGACTTGTCCAGGTGCAGGTAGGTAGCGGGAGCGTCAGTGGTCTGTGGATAGCAAATTGTACCACTGTGGTGATGGGAAGACTTGTCCAGGTGCAGGTGGGTGGTGGAATAGCGGGTAGTCTGTAGCGGCAAGTATACCACTGATGAGCAAGGGAGACTTGTCCAAATGCAGGCAAGCAGCTGAATAGCAAATAGTCTGTAGCGGGTACGTTACCACTGATGAGCAGAGCAGGCTTGTCCAGGTGCAGGTATGCAGCGGAATGGCAAGCAGTCTATAGTGGGTACGTTTACCACAGAAGAGCAGATAAGGCTTGTCCAGGTGTAGGCATGCAACGGAGTAGAGGTAGTCTGTAGCAGGCAAGTTTACCACGGATGAGCAGAGAGGACTTGTCCACAGCAAAACCGATCACACGAGCAGAACACAGGAAACACCTAGGAGTCTCAAGGGAATGAGAACCAAGAACAGGCAACGATACTAAGGACACAGGTGCCTTAAATAGTGAGTGGTGATTGATTCACCAATAGGATTAAAAGCAAGGTTTTAAGTTCAAGAGTCCTGCACATGCGCAATCCAGTCAAGATGGCGGACGGCCGCGGCTTAGGACAGGCGCCGGCAGGAATGAGAGAGAGCCACGTACCAGACCATTGGCACTAACCGTCCGGTGAGTGACAAATACAAATCAACTGGAAATTATTGGCCTTAGATTTTTTTTCTCACAAATTTACTATAATAAAGCCTCTCATGAGCTATAAGACAGAATGAAACCTACAGGATCTGTTTGTTAAAACTGCACATGACAGAGTCATACATGGTGTTTTAATTGCATTTCATGTACAACTTGCAAAACATCTCTTGACAGGCAATTTTCTTTTTGCATCTACAAATCTCAAATATCATAAAATGAGATACAGATTGACTTGTTATAGGAACATATGTTATTTGATTCATCAAATGCCCTTGCAGTCAGGTGCATATTGGATAACCTGAATGTAAACGGAGGTAAAAATTTACCACAGAAGTGCTACTAGAAAATCATTATAGGTAGTTAAAAATGATAAACCTGCACCTCAACAACTGCTGAAAAATCATGGCTTTGCCATTCTGCTATACATGGCTAGTGATACAGTGCCCCATTACCTAGAGGAGGTGAAGGGCAAGGAATTGTTACAGTTGGAGGCCAAATGGATACCATATTTACAAATCAATGCACTGAACTGCTTAAATTATTCTTTTGTTAATTATTTATATTACAATAATATTCTTTAGTGCTTTACAATTGGAAACAGAAGCAGTAATAAACAATACTGGGGAATATAAACAAATAGAGAGATAAGAAGACCATTATTAATAGTTAAGTAGAATCCATTAAGTGCTAGCAAAATATTGAAGTAAATGGTAAGTTGGTATGGAAAATACAAATAATTGCTATCACTTACAGAATTTCATCTCACCTTTTACTTTATTTTAATATACCGCTAGAAGTTAATTCCCTGTGAGGTCAATGAGAGAAGGCTGTATGTATGCTTATTGGGTTTACAACACTTTTATCACACTGTGTTCATAAATATTTTTATTTAGGCATTCTTAAAAAAATAATATCTTTTTACCAAAACATCACAGAAACACAATGATAAGTCTAATAAGGAGAACATGATTTTATGCACAAATGCAAAAAAACATGACTATGAAATATAAATGACATAATCATTATTTATTTGTATTGTATCCCAGATTCTGTGGCGCCAACATATTTAATATAAATGACATACAAGTAAACAGTAATAAAAATAATAAGAACATTACAATAGAGCAGAATAACAACTCATGGATGCAACTAACAGAGCAAGTCAAAGGCATACAAACATGAGACATGTCTTAAGCAGATTGAATCGCATTTATATTTAACCTATATGGGGTAGTTTGTTGCACTGAACATAAATATATACAACAACTATCTCAATTATGGATTATGAAAGGTTGTACTTTGATGTATATGATGTCCTATATGATCATAAGTCCAGAGATTTACTCATACTATTTGATGCCCATCATCTGGATTTCCATCCGATATGCTGATCTCCTCTTGTAGTTGGGTGAACACCAATCTTTAAAGAATCTCTGTCTGGATCCTAAACTTTATCTTGTCCTTTGGACAAAGGCCTCTCTTTCAAAGACAACTTTGCGACAGAAGAGGATCAGTCCAGTAGCCAACAAGTGAAAGTGGCATGGGGGGGGGGGGGCATCACTATTCTCTATGGGTTGGCCAGGAGGGAGTTCATGACTGGGGGAGGGAATGAATAGGCTGTGTGGCCTTAATTATTATTCTCTATGGGGGGGGGGGGCAGGGCAGTGGCAGAGATCATGACTCGGGGGTGGGGGTGGGGATAGCTACAAGGGCATCATTTTCATTCTCTATGAGAATGCCATGGGGGGGGGAATCATGACTCGGGGGGGGGGGATAAGCTGCAGGGGCATAGTTATCATTCTCTATGAGGGGGCCAGGGGGAGATCATAACTCGGGGGGGGGGGGAATAAGCTGCAGGAGGCATCAAGATTATTAATTGGCTAAGAACTGGGGGTTAATTAACTGACTGTCAGGGATTGTTAGATGTTAGCATATGATTATAAATAATTTTCATATATTTTATTGTCTATATATGCCTGTATTAGAGGGTTAGAGGGTTGTTTTATTTGGTCATAATGGAGTGTTGTGATTGAATCATTCAGGGTTTGTTAACATTTTGCATTTTTGCACATGTTCAGTACAGGACTCCAAGTTTTCAGAAGCCAACTGACAACAACGCTTTAAGAAGAAGCAAGATAGAGCATTGGGTAGTCTACGCTGCAAGATCAGTTAAGAGAAAACAGCGCAATCTGTCTAACTTTGAATATGGAATTTTACTTTACTGACATTTTAATATTTGACTATGTTTAATTTATAATTATTTATAATTTTCTACTGTTGCCATTATTTGATGTTTCTATATTACTGCAGGCAGTAAAGAAAATTTAAATAAAAATACAATTTGTACCAGCAATCAATATTTGAATCTGTAGTAAATGTAGACACATAATTACAGATTTACAGTTAAATATGTGCGTAAATATTTATTGTGGAGGGGGGCGGCAACCGGTGTGTTAGCCTAGGGCACCTAGAACCCTTAATCAGGCCCTGCTTGCAGACATATCCATTCTAATTATGATGTTCATTACATTGATGCTAGGTTGATTTACTTAACCTTTGATGCTTGGACATGACTATTTGCATTCATATATACACTATATGTACAAAAGTATTTGGACGCTTGACCATTACACCAACAGGGGCTGTAATGACATTGTATTCAAATACATAAACTTTAATATGGAGTTGGTTCCCCTTTTGCAGCGATAACATCTTCCACTCTTCTTGGAAGAGATGTTGGGGTGTTTCTGTGGGAATTTGTGCCCATGCATTTATGAGGTCAGGCACTGATGTTTGAGGAGAAGACCTGGCTCGCAATCTCTGTTACAGTTCATCCCAAATCTGTTTGATCGGGTTGAGGTCAGAGCTCTGTGTGGGGCAGTCAAGTTCTTTCACACCGATCTCATAAAACCAA